>NW_007726853.1:0-9057 GCF_000696425.1 Galeopterus variegatus
TGATCGTGGCCCATGCAAAACTTCTGAATCTCCCAACAAATAAACCAAAGCAGTATTTTTTTAGTGGCAGTCCTTACTTCCACCAAAATCCAGGAAGGTTTATCTAGAACAGAACCTCTTTCTTAGTGCTAAGGGTTACAAGTAGTGAAACAATGTGTTCATCACTTGTTGCTGGTGGTGGTGGTGGCAGTGTTTTTTGGTGACTGGCTGGTATGGGGATCCCAGNGTAGATATAATACAACTTTGTTTTACTATGTTATCGTTGGGCACAAAAGCACCAAGAGACATCCCGTGAAACCACTGGGTTCCAGACATGCTTCTCTTGTCCCCACTGGATACAGCAATACCAGTTCTTCAGAATAATCAGGGGCTGTTACTTTCGCCAATATAGTAACTTTTTCTTTCCTGCTGGTCCATAGGCATGAGAAGTCCAGCTGGCATTTTCAGCTTCAAGTTCAGGGGACCGTTTTACATTTCTCCTGGCATTCTCTTCCCCACCCACCTCCACAACCAGGACTTCTAATCCAAAAGAGGGCTACGGTTGCAGGATGGGAAATGCAAAGTCTGTAATCACTTGGTTCCCAGGCCCATGTGATTGAGCTTCTGGGGATACGGCACCATATATTGGTCATTGGTTTAATATATATACCATATCCTGGAAGACCAAATTCCAATCTGCTAGGTGTTTTCCCCAAGCTAGCATCCTAAGCAAGCGTTTAATAGGATTTCAAACTAGGATGACTGCTTCTGGGTGATAGGGTACAATTAGGGGATCCCATGGGCATGCACCCATTACTCTACCTTGCCTACTATAAAATAAATCCTTTGGCATGAGACAATGTCATGCGAGACATCATGTTGATAAATCTAGCATTTTATAAGCTTTTGGATGAAGAGCCAGTGGAGGTACTACAGACAAGGATGGCAAATCCATATTCAGTTTGAAGATCAACTCCTACAAGAACAAACTTCCCAGGGTAAAAGACACCTGATTGTGATTAACCTGATATCAAGAGGCTGGCAGATATCCTCAGTCTCTGCTGCTGGCAGGTTGGGCATTCATGAGTAGCATTAGCCAGACTAGAGAAAGCCCATGCAAGACTGTCCCTGCCACGTGACCACCCTGTTCCTGGCCCACTGTCCAGCGTAAAGGCAATCAGTGAGAGAGACTGGCTGACATACACGATGAGTTATCCTTCCCCACTAGTTGTTGAGAAACCCCTTGGCCATTGATGTTCTCTGGCAGACAGCAATATCTGCATACTTTGTGTTCATTTTTGTGGATCAATCTACATGCCTCTTCCCCAGACCTCCCTGCCTGCAGTTTTTCCATTCTGTTTTTTCCAAACTCCTGACCAGTCACCCATGACTGGATGACCAAGTTTATTGCTTACCACTTTCTCATTGGGTAATTTACTTTCACTACTGTCTTTAGAGATACCACTCAGTGGGTGTATAATATGTCAGCAGTTTGACGAGCTCCTTTTAATGTATTCGTGAACCTGGTCTGAATTCTCTTATCCTCTGTTTGTCATAGGGAGTTCCCCATAAACCATAAGTGAAAAATGAGATAAAAGATGTCAGAGCAATAGAAGCTGATGACATGCAAATCTGGGCTGCCTCTTCATGCTTAGGCCCATTCCCAAATATAAAATGCCCAGAACACAATGTATTGCTACTGTGCTCACACAACCTACAACTTAGTTGATTTAATAGGACGCAGCTAATGATGGGAAGCTCCAATGCATCATCACTTGGTGTCCTGTGACTCATGATCAGGTACTCGAGCTCTGCAAATATCCAGTAAGGGGCTAGGAGCAGCAAAAGGAATGGCAGGCTCGGAAAGCCAGGGTACTCTTTGTCTGCTTTGAAGGCGATTCTCATTTCCTATAGTTCCTCCATCATGGAGATGTCTATCACCATTGGATCTATTGAGTCTTGCAGCCCAAGTGGCAGGGCTACTGCAGAGACTTCTGTTGATCGTGGCCCATGCAAAACTTCTGAATCTCCCAACAAATAAACCAAAGCAGTATTTTTTGGCTGCAGTCCTTACTTCCACCAAAATCCAGGAAGGTTTATCTAGAACAGAACCTCTTTCTTAGTGCTAAGGGTTACAAGTCATGAAACAATGTGTTCATCTCTTGTTGCTGGTGGTGGTGGTGGCAGTGTTTTTTGGTGACTGGCTGGTATGGGGATCCCAGCCCTTCACCTTGGTCTTACAACACTACGCTCTAACTAACTGAGCTAACCAGCCAGCCCTGTGTTCGTCAGTTATACGAGTATTTCAGTTTTGAATAGCTTGTTCTTGGGAACTAGTAGCATGGCAAATTTTGTCTATACTTTATTTGTGAAGGTAAATATTCCTTTATATTATAACCACAGATGTGTTCATCTCTTGTTGCTGGTGGTGGTGGTGGCAGTGTTTTTTGGTGACTGGCTGGTATGGGGATCCCAGCCCTTCACCTTGGTCTTACAACACTACGCTCTAACTAACTGAGCTAACCAGCCAGCCCTGTGTTCGTCTCTTTAGAAGAACGTCATAACATGTTCTGGACTTTTAGATACCTACAAATTTTACCAGTATGGCAGTACCCTGAATATTCAATGGGTTTGTCTTCTACCCCCTGATACACATGTATCTCACTGAGGCACGTAGGGTATTAGCATTTCCAATAAGCATGGCATCGTCAATATAGTAGAGAAGTGTGATATTGTGATGTTCTGCAGAAGGTCAAGATAACTGAAATCCCTACATACTGTGTTATGACAGGGACCAGGAGAGTTAACATAGCCCTAAGGCAAAACAGTGACTGTGTAGAGTTGCCCCCTCAATGTCAAGGCAACTTTCTCCTGATTATCTTTACTGATGGAGATCTAGTCAGCAACCTTTTGCTGTAAAAGGTCAGATAGTAAATATTTTCAGCCACATGGTTCTGCTACAATTATTTAACTCTGCCTTTGTAACCTGTGGTTGTATTTGGGCCATGAGCTGTAGTTTGCCTAGCCCTGGTCTAGAAGAATGTGTTCTCCAGGTTAATAGCTGCATATAAAGCACCAGAGACTGTGATGATCTGCTCCATTAAAGGTACCACATTTTGCATGTAAGCTGCAATGGGAGTTATCACCCGCCTAAGTTTATGGCTGTACACCATTGTCTGCTATGACCCATCTATTTTTCAGGACCCAGACAGGTCAACTGAATGGGGATGTGATGACACCATGACCCCTGCACCCTTTAACTCTTTTGTGGTAGTGAAAATCTCTGCAATTCCTCCTGGGATGCAGATTACTTCTCATTTATCATACAGGGCAGGGATGTATAGGTACAGGTGTGTGTGTGTGTGTGTGTGTGTGTGTGTGTGTGTAGAAGGAATTGCAGAACCTTATTCTACAAGTCAGGGAAATAATGTATTTGGGGATTTGAGAAATAAACTTGGGATAAAATTTTATCACCCAGCTTCCATGTACAACTACTCTAACTGGAAGTCTATGATAAAATTTTGACGCACTAATATCAGAAAGATCAGGCCCCATATTTAACAGTGCATAAAAAATCTGTTTCCCCTCCTGCAGTGTACAGCACTCTATCAAATGGCTACAAGTCCCTTGAGGGAATATTTAGTATATGAATAAATACTTGCCATAGCGATGCAAGGTTATTCCTCAAGGCGACTCAGCCTCCCTTTCAATAAATGGGTTCTAGGTCTATGAATTAAATCTTAAACCTGGAAGAGAAACCACAAATTTTTGTTGTGGTAACAAATGTCACATTTCTCTGTAGTTCTCAATTTTAAAAAATATAATAGAACAGATCAGCAACCTAGTCAGCGGTCTAGCTATCTCAACTCTGGGAACACTGTAATCTATTAACCAACACCACAGATCCCTGTTAACGCATTTTGATTGACAGTCTGACCTTGCTGCCCATTATATAGATTATGTCCACTATGCCTCTGATAGGAGTACTGGAGTCCCAGACTCTGCCATGCTGAAATCCTATCATCTCTGTTGATAATGTGCAGCCCACTTTTATGTCAGCATCTCCAACCATTAGTCCTTTTTACAAAGATAGCTTCCATCAAACTTCTAAACAACTGTCAGCACCCCTCTTACCATTGCATTCCTTATTGCTTCAGTTAAGGAGTGTCTTCTGAGTACTCTCAGTGAACATGGCCAGGTGATAGGTTTCTAGATCTTACATAATAAATCAATTCTATGAGTCTCATCTCCATGAGCCTTCTGATCCTTTCTTCAATACTATACCAAGAAAGTCCTAGCATCTCTACCTCTCTTACTGAAGGCGATCATCTTGTAAAAGCTTTAAGGAGCCATCCTAACATGTTTAGAATCATCTTGAGGTGTGTTTAGAGCATTGAAACCCGAGTCATGAGTGAGCTGTTTCTTATCTATAAATGCTCCCTACCCAGTCTTATATCTTCCTTCCCACTTCAGGCCAAAGCCCTTTACATCCATGCCCACATGTGTTCCCCAGCNACAGGGCAGGGATGTATAGGTACAGGTGTGTGTGTGTGTGTGTGTGTGTGTGTGTGTGTGTGTGTGTGTGTGTGTGTAGAAGGAATTGCAGAACATTATTCTACAAGTCAGGGAAATAATGTATTTGGGGACTTGAGAAATAAACTTGGGATAAAATTTTATCACCCAGCTTCCATGTACAACTACTCTAACTGGAAGTCTATGATGAAATTTTGACGCACTAATATCAGAAAGATCAGGCCCCATATTTAACAGTGCATAAAAAATCTGTTTCCCCTCCTGCAGTGTACAGCACTCTATCAAATGGCTACAAGTCCCTTGAGGGAATATTTAGTATATGAATAAATACTTGCCATAGCGATGCAAGGTTATTCCTCAAGGGGACTCAGCCTCCCTTTCAATAAATGGGTTCTAGGTCTATGAATTAAATCTTAAACCTGGAAGAGAAACCACAAATTTTTGTTGTGGTAACAAATGTCACATTTCTCTGTAGTTCTCAATTTTAAAAAATATAATAGAACAGATCAGCAACCTAGTCAGCGGTCTAGCTATCTCAACTCTGGGAACACTGTAATCTATTAACCAACACCACAGATCCCTGTTAGGGCATTTTGATTGACAATCTGACCTTGCTGCCCATTATATAGATTATGTCCACTATGCCTCTGATAGGAGTACTGGAGTCCCAGACTCTGCCATGCTGAAATCCTATCATCTCCGTTGATAATGTGCAGCCCACTTTTATGTCAGCATCTCCAACCATTAGTCCTTTTTACAAAGATAGCTTCCATCAAACTTCTAAACAACTGTCAGCACCTCTCTTACCATTGCATTCCTTATTGCTTCAGTTAAGGAGTGTCTTCTGAGTACTCTCAGTGAACATGGCCATGTGATAAGTTTCTAGATCTTACATAATAAATCAATTCTATGAGTCTCATCTCCATGAGCCTTCTGATCCTTTCTTCAATACTATACCAAGAAAGTCCTAGCATCTCTACCTCTCTTACTGAAGGCGATCATCTTGTAAAAGCTTTAAGGAGCCATCCTAACATGTTTAGAATCATCTTGAGGTGTGTTTAGAGCATTGAAACCCGAGTCATGAGTGAGCTGTTTCTTATCTATAAATGCTCCCTACCCAGTCTTATATCTTCCTTCCCACTTCAGGCCAAAGCCCTTTACATCCATGCCCACATGTGTTCCCCAGCCCCTGCAAATCCTTTGGAGTGCAGGCTCTTTCCCCTGGAGCAGAGGTTGTACTTCCCTGAGTAGACCATACTGAGACCTGGCTCTGGTTATTGGCCTGAAGTTAATGAAGAGTGGATCTTGAGAACTAGTGCCATATTGCAAAGCACCTGTCTTCGGTGATGTCATTTCACTGTCTCTAGGAAAGGGGAGGCTGCTCTCCTCAGGCAAGGTGGAGGGGGTTGTTTCTGCTATCCTGGAGAGTTCAAGGGAGTCTGGGGTTCCCTATTCTCAGGATGATCCACCCAAGTATTCCTAACACAAGCCACAGGGTCCCACTCTTTTCCCATCTGGGCATTAACTTTCACAGATAAGACCTGTTGAGGTTGGTCACTGAGTCACCTGTGCAGCTCTATGTCACTTAAAATTGAATGCTGGGCCTTATTTTCAGCACAGTCTTTGGGAAATAAGAGCTCCTTTCAAAGTTGCCATACAACACTCTGGCTTTGTAAGAGTGCTTTTACTTGTCAGTTGGCTGTGATGAACTTCTCATTTTCTTGTTCCAAGGCTTTCAATGCAGTAAAGAAAGTTATCTCATTCAAAAATTCTTGCAATTATCATTACCCTCATAACACTCAAGTATAATATATCTCAGTGCCCATCTCAGGTCAAGAAAAAGGAATCATATAGAAGTGTAGTGGAAATGCAGGAGAAGCCAAAGGCTATATGCAAATTTAAAACTTCAGCCTGCAGAATATATTGGCCTACAGATGTATTCTGTTTGGCAAGCCCAAAATAATTTGAGAAAATATTTGAATTTGAATGTCTTTAGGCAGAGCATGGATTTTTTCCATTTGCCACAGTCTCTACCAATCCCTACTATGTTACACTCAGCACACTTCACACATTCCGCTCTCCTGCTTGCTTCCTGAAGGCATTTGGCCATATCACCTCTGAGCATTGGGATTATATCCTGGATTTAGCTAACTGCAAGTGTTCCAGCAGAATTACTCTCAGCAGCCTCCGGATGGAATGACTCATGCCTCCTGGAAAACATGAGCAAAGGCTTGTATTCCCTGAGCTCCTTTGAGATTCCTAGCACAGGGGAGCAGGGAAGCAAAAGGGTTAGTTGATTCCCAGAATACTAGGCACATGTTGGAAAGAGCAGCAGTCTCTTTTTAAGAAAATGCTTCATATTTTCACAGAATGAGGAGAAGGAACTAGAGTATTTTTTAAGCAGGCTTGTTTAGTAATGAAGTTTCATCCTGGTTCCAAATAAACACAATGGTGCTGTACCTGGTTCTCATTCTTACCATTTTTTTTCAGCTCAGCAGTGGCCTTCAATTCAGTAATCATTTTTTCCCCTATTCCAAAGGCAAGATAAGAGTTATAGTTGCTACATCATCAAAGCAGAGCTTAAGGTCTATTGTCTGTGCATACCGATAATATGATGACTCCATTCTGTTAAGTGAACTGTCTGGATTTGTAAGGGATGTTGAATTTCTTAAACTCATTCCAAGGTGGATGATAGATATCATAGACATTTTATTAGGACATTTATATTATATACATGTTTGTTGAGGCTCATTCTGTGCCAAGCATTGTATCAGGCTCTGTTAATGCAAAGAGATGAAATACAGAGTGCTGCCTTTGGGGAGCTGATAATCTAGCAGGAAAACACATTATATAATGTGAGGTCTGGGCAGAGCATTGTGGAGGCACTGGGGAAGGAGGAAAGTGTTCACTGAGGAAGTGACATTTGTCTTGAGTCTTAAAGAACAACTTGTTCCTGAGGCAGAAGTGGGAAGTTGAGATAGCGGTTCAAAACAGAACCTAGAGGCACGATGGGAACCACTTGCCCTCCACTCTTACTGGGCTGCCTTGACCACTGTCACCCTGTTCACCACCTCACTTTGGGTGCTGCTGCAGCCACTTTCATTAATGGTCCCTGTGAGACTCTGCCTTCTCACACCTCGGACATAGGATAATTGTACCAGCTGCCTGCAAATAGCAAGCTATCACCACTATCCTGGACTAGAAGCATGGGAGCTGATTGAATATCCATCTTCAGCTATACATTTTTAAGTGTAACATCATATTAATGACAGCTATCAGTAAAGTACCTAAACATTCTAGATTTATTTTCCCATTCTCACAAACTTGGCATTCAATGGACAGGAGCTGGAGTAAATTCCTATGTTGACACACTTTTCTGAGCATTTGAAAGGAAATCTGTATCTGAAGAGCTGTGGGTGCTCAGGTGAATAGCTGAGTAGGTGCTGTGGGTGATCAGGTGTATTAATTCCCAGTGGGAGGTATAAGTATTTCCTCTTTCCGATTTGGTAACTGATGGCATTTTCCACCTTCATCGACTCCATGTTTGAAATCAGTGATACTGTTCTCTGATATGAACAATGAAATTGCCTGGGTGCTTGAAAAATTGATGCATGAACCACACCATTTAAATCAGAATCTGTAAAAGTAGGGCCCAGATACTTGTATTTTAAAAGCTCCTCACTTGGTTGTCGAGTGCAGCCAGGATTGATTACAACACTTCTAGATTAACCAGGAGAGGAAGGAGTAAAAGAACTTACACTCATTGAGCAAGCACCATTATTGGCATCTTCCCTCTTTCTCTATATATATGTAGTTTCGATAGCAATGATATGGGAAAATGTAACCAAAATTCTACTTGGAGGAGCATTCCATTAGTATGATAGAAATACCTTGATAAGATGCTTCGGGTGAGAGGTTCCCAAGGGCGTGCTCAAGAAAAAGTCATCTCCAAAATCACATGCATATGACAAGGGGAGAAATTAGATGGCCTTTAAGGGACTGAGGAAGAAAATGCAAAAAAGAGAGGAAAGAGAAAAAAGCAAACCAACCTGCTGTGAGCCTCCGAATCTTCCATGGCCCAAACTCCCAGCACTTGGAATAAGTATTTCTTGTTGACACAGAGTTTAGGTGCTAAGGTTTCTGCCCAGGTGACATGAAAAGTATACAGCAGGAGTTATAGGGTCATGAATGTCTCTGCGAAGGTCTGTGTCTCAACCATGGTGATGGCTAACATGCACTGAGAGTACGTCAGACACTGAGGAGTGGGGAAAAAGTTAAAAGATATTGCTGCATTGTGACAGAAGAGAATTTGCTAATGTTGGGTGATATCCTTGGTGATTGGCTCAAAGGTAGAGTTACATTGATGGGGTTCTACGGAGAGTCATTGTGACCAAAAATGCCCCTCCAAAGTGTTAAGCTCCTAGAGGGCAATCATTTATTTTTTAATTTTATTTTGTCGATATACATTGTGGTTGATTATTATAGCCCATTACCAAAACCTCCCTCCCTCTTCCCTCTCCTCCCTCCCACCCAACAATGTCCTTT
>NW_007726853.1:9903-18797 GCF_000696425.1 Galeopterus variegatus
TTTGATTTGCATTTCCTAGAGGGCAATCATAAACCAGGACTTCCCTAAGGGCGTTCCATGGAACATGAGTTCTAATGAGGTTAAATTTTTAAAAATTAACAGGAGTTCCATGATCAAACAAGTTTGGGAATGGGCTAAATGAAAGAACTTCCAAAGCCTTGAGTATGCTAATGAGAAATACAATGTTCCAAGAGGGGAGATGTAGACTGCAGTGCTCTCTCTGCACGTTCTTAGGAAATATCTCAAAGAATCAGAACCCCCTGGGTCACTTTGGGAAACACTACTGCAGGTCTATGTATGAATGACTGGTTCCACATAACATTTTTTGCAAGAAATGACCAGGAGACAGAAACATGCTGATACATTTTAAATTCACCTACTTTTTCAATCAAGAGCAAAGTAAGTTGTTTTCCCTTTCCATATTCTTTTCTAGAAACAAGCCATTTGAAAAACAAACCATTGTCCCTGCCAGAGGCATTGTGCAGTCTACAGATGTGTTACCCCAAATCGTGGTTCACGTGATGTAATGGCTCTGCAGGGTTTATTTCACACACTCCTGGAAATTCAAGTTCCCCGTTGAGAATTGGAATAATACACGTGAAGACAGTAGGGAGCCTGAAAATTAAGAATTCATCCTGCTGAATTTCTTCTATGGTCTGAGGGCATTTCAAAAAGTTCATGGAAAAATAGAGTGAAAAGATAATACAAATCTTTTCATGAACTTTTTGAAGTGTCCTTGGACATTCATGATGCAACTGTAAGTTTAATGCAGACTGAGCAACATTTGGCATTTCACAGCAGGAGGTTAGAAATAGAAAGGTACTGGGTCAAGTTCCCGTTACTGAAATGGAAAGTGCATGATGGATATAGTTATGGAGTGGGAGGCGGGAGACCTGAATTCCGGTCCCAGAGATTTCACGCTCTTGCTATGTGACCTTGGTCAAATTCGCAGTTGTCTCATCTGTAAAATGAGCATTAAATGGTCCTCTAGGTCCCCTCCAGAGTGAATCTATGTGTATCTAGATAACTGCACAATAATGAATGTAACCTATTCCAAAGTTACTGGAAAAAGGCTTGGAGAACTCAGAACCTGCAAAAAGGACCCTTCTTAGGAAAGAGGCCGGAATTTTTACAGCCATGATTCTCAGAGTGGGGCTAGGGGAAGGGACAGTGCAGTGTTTCTTTTGAGACAGCTTTCCCACCCTGTGAGTTTTTGTACATCAGTTATTCCTGAGGCAACTTCCCTTACTCCACTGGATCACACAAAAACCCTGGGGTCACATAACGCTGGGAAAATGGTGAAGCGTCCTGGTCACGAGTATCCACGTGGTGTTGCCGTTGAGCTCTGGTCCTTCACCTGAGTGTCCAGCCATGATGCTTGCAACTTAGCTACTGTGTCCTTCATGCCTGCTCGGCCCTCTCTAGCACCCTTGCAGCTGTCCCTAACTTGTAGTTTTACCACCTTTCCCTCTGCTCTTTACTTCCTCATGGATCACTGGACATCACACAATGAAGCAAATATTTTTCTGGGAGTTGTGAAGAGTTCAGTCTTTTTAAGTACAACAACTTTTCTCCCATCCCCCAAGAAAGATTGGCATGACTTTTCTTAGAGGTAATAAGCCAGCAGTATGGTTGGATTTTCCTATGGAGTGATATTAAGTTCTCAATAATACACTTAATTTTGTCCCCCTAGTAGAATTTTGATGTCAAAATTGGAGGGTTGGAACATCTGGAATGTGCACAATTTGAACAAAGCTCTCTCAGTGATTCTGGTATCCTCTCCCTCTCCTCTGTTCCCCCAAGCATGGGGCCTGTCCTTTCCTTCACACTGTAGCTCCTGAGCATAAAGAAGCAGTCTATCTTTGCTGGCCTTAGCAATTTTTGAAAGGTTTCTTTCATTTGGGGCTTTAGCTTTCCTGTCCGAAATTTGGGAAGAAGTGTAACGAAATACATTTTGCTTATGTTACTGTTTCCCATTTTAGGTATCTTTTTCTAAAATGTTAAGCTCTCTCAAAATGGCACAGCCACCTCCACAGTTCAAGCCCCTGGACAACTGATATAAGCAGTGTGGCCTTTCCATGTCCACTTTGGCCCTTCTTATACATTTTTCACACAGAAGCTAGAGGGATCTTTTAAAACTCTGATCCCACTGAAAACTCCTCCGGTGTCTATTTCTCTCAGGACAGATCTTAAACTCTTAACGTGGCCAACAGGAGCTTTTCAAACCTCAACTCTGGCCACTTAGCCCCGTTCCCTGGCCTCCTCACCCATACCTTGTCCCTTTTCAGCATCAGGGCAAATGCTGGTCCTTCAGCCTGGGACCCTCTTTCCCTATTTCTTCATGTCATCAATTATGAATCATCATTTAGGTGATAAGTATGCCACTTCATTAGGTTGGGGAGTGTAGTAGATTCAGTTATGTCCCCGCAAAACTCACTGAAGCTTGAATTGTCCCCCAAGTTTTATGTATTAGAAACTTGGCCCCTACTGTGACTGTTAAGAGGGTGGGAAATCTTATCATGGTAATTGCAAGATAGAGCCTTGAAGAGGTGATTGGATTGTAGCACCATGAAGTAGTGAATGGTTTAAAAATGGTGGTCAGGGGTGTGGTTCTGAGGGCTTTAAAAGAAGAGGAGAGTCCGTCTTTCTCTCTCTGCTTCCACCATCTTGCAATGTGAGACCCCCGGGTCACTGTCACCACCACCAGAATGGACTTTGGACTTCCCAGCCTCAGAAATTATAAGCAATAAATTTAATTTTCTTTATAAGTCACCCAGTTTCTAGTATTTTTTTATAAGCAACAAAAACAGACAATACAGGGAGCCTACGATAAACAGAGTACTTCCTGAAATTTATTTTAATGAGTGGTGTGTGGTAACAATTAAATTTATATTTTTATGTTTTATATTTTTCCACATGGGAAGCCAACTTTTGGGCACCATTTATTAAACAGCCATCCTCCCTTCACTATGCAATGGTACTTTTCCCATATTTCTTACTGCTGGTATACACTTAAGTTTGTATCCGTGCTTTCTATTCTCTTTTATTCTTTTTTATATTCCTGCACTATTGCCACACTGTGTTAATTAATATATAGCTTTATACTAAATCTGTGCATATGGTAAGGAGAGTTCCCCTGCCCTTACTAATGTTTTATTTTTCAAAATTGTGTTATTCTTGGCCCTTTACACTTCCACTGGAATTTTAAGATCAATTTATCAAGTTCTGTGAGGAAACCCTGTTGATTTTCATTGGGATTGCATTGATTTTATAGACAGACTTTGGGAGATTTTGCATAATTCTGTTTTCCATCCAAGAGGTTAGCATATGTTTTCATTTTATGTAACTCTTCTTTTATGCCCTTCAATAAAGTTTTATAATATTCTCCAAAATGGTCTTAGACATCTCTATCAGATTTATTCCTAGATCACTTATAGATTTTTAATACTGTAAATGGCATTTTTGAAATTTATCTTTTAATTGTTTGTTGTTGATGTATAGACATGCATTCATTTTTCATAATGTAATCTAATATCAACTTCTAGAAATGAAAAACTCCAACCACCTTCAAAAGATTGTTCTCCCCCCTTTACTCCTATTACTGCAAATCAGATCAAATCATGTTTTATTTTTATCAGACACTTGTTATAAGTAATTTTGGTCATTGATCCAAAAAAAAAATCCCCTTCTTTTAGCCCCTGCCTCCTTCTATAAATTTTATAACCTCCTCTAATTCTTCCAATACAGCGATGGCACTTATTAAGCCATCCGATAGGAAGAATTAGTTCCCTTTATTTGTTCTCATCCTTTATTATTGTGTGTGATGGAGACCACAAGCTGGCCACAACATTTATTCTTTCCTCCTTCCTGGACCCCTGGCTAGAGTAGATTTCCCTATCTCCCTTGCAGTTATCCCAAGTGACTACATTGTCACCAATGGAATGTGAACAGAAATAAAATGTGCCACTTCCAGGTTTCCCACTCCTGCTCCTCCATGCTCTTTCCTCTTGCTGCCTGACTGGGATGGTGACCGTAAGGAACCCTCGGGAGCCACGTGTTGGAAATGACAGACTCACCATCACACCTGAATCCCTGAAAAACTAGGCTACTGCTGCTGCTGGCCTAAACTCCCACCTTGAGAGGGGAATTCATTTTTATTTCAGCCACTGAATTTTAGGAGTTTCTTTGCCCATCATGTTCACACCAAAGGCAAGAGAAAAATGGATATCACGGGATAGAAAGCTACAGCCCCATGCTATCCATGGAAAAAAAACACTTTAAAAAACTATTATCTATGATAACTTGGAAGGCAGACCAAGAACCAACTGAGTCTGTAGCTTTAGAGAAAACAGCTGGAAAAATTAAGAATGTCTATTGGCTGCTATTTGTTGCTCTGAGCCAAGTATTACAAAAAAGAGATGAACTCAGGCAAGAATTGGCTAGATTTTTTTTTTTAAAAAAGGATTTCTTGGGGCTGGAAAAATTGATAAAAAAAAAAAAAAGGATTTCTTAGGGCTGGAAAAATTGATGGTTTCCATGCTTCAAATATCAGAAGATAAGAATTGTACGTCAAAAAAAGAGAAACCTAGCCCAGTGGCAAAGATGACATCAAGGATGCTGCCTGCCACTCAAGCGTGTTTCAGATTTCAATGTAGATTCCATGATGACAAGGTAGATTGGCTGATTGAGGCAGGCAAACCTGAGAACAGGTCTAGAAAAGAATTTGGGGTTTATTTATGAGCACGTGAAACTAAGTGAAAACACATAGGTCAGAAGCCTATCAAGTTTTTGAGCAAACTGTAATCCCTAAGAAACCACAAGCTTGAATCTATAGAATTAGCCTCATGCAACAGCGGAAAGGGGGCTCCGACAGGTACACAAACTCGCGATAACATATTCCTTAATATCTGCCTCACATAGGGACATGGAGAGTGATGGACAAGAATATTCTCCAGCAGGGCAAAGTCAAGGGCCACGGGGAACAAATGGGGAAGAAAATTCCTTGCAGAGGGTAAACCGGGAGTCTATCAAGACATTTTCTTATAGGGCTTGGGGGTCTTCACAGTACCTACCCGACAGGATTCCATCATTGCTCTGGGCCAAGAACTGCACTGGGAGTTCTTCTTGTGGTTATTCTGTCTACTTTTGTATATATGGAGCACAGATAACTTGTCTTTTAATCCAAACGGTGCTGGACCTTAAGAAATCATATCTGGACCTTCAAGGGAGGTCTGAACGTCACCTGGAGATCCTAGACTTTGAGATAGATGCAATAACTGAACAAATCTGGGTTTTCTCCTCTAAAGAGTATGTGAATATGTTTTATGTAAGGGACGGTGGCAGCCAAAGGGACGACACTAGCTGTTTACCAAAATCCATTCTCCTCCTTTTTCTGGGCACATGGTCTACATTTCTCAGCCTCTCCTGCAGTGGAATGACTGAGTTTTCTTCAGTGAAATATGATTGCAGTGTTACATGCCTCTTGTATGCTTGGCCCATAAAATCCTCTCACACTTTTCCCAATATGCCCTTTCTTCCTACTAGTCGACTGATGTGGCAAAGCCTTGGATGACTTCCAAACGCCACGTGTTGAGAGTGGCAGAGCCCTGGGTCCTTAAATGCCTGTGAGGAGAGCAGCCATCAGATCAAATCCTGTTATAATGACTTCCTGTTTTTTAAGCCCCTGTAATTTGAGTTTTATTTTAACTGCAGCTTAGCATCCTCTAGTGCAACACGTAAAAAGTAGCAATGTCTTTGCAGAATTTGCTAACTTTTCCAAGAAAGGCTCTAGCTGAAGCTAAGATATTTACACCTTCCCTTGCCTTCATCCTTCTTGGCCAGATTAGATTGCACGGTCCTTTCTCATGGGTATCTTGAATAAATACACCCTTAACCTCTTCTCTCCCCTCCTCTCCTCTCTTTTCCTCCTCCCCCTCCCTCAGTTGTACTCTCCTGACAAAATGCCAGCTCTGATTTCACCCAACTATATCTATTCCCACACTCACAAGCTTCCTATGGCTAGTTTTGCTTTAAATTCATGACAGCTGAGGTAGACAAGGTCCACAGTACTGCCCCAGCAGTCTCACTACAGTTACGTGGTTTATTCACTCATTCATTCTCTTACACAGTACTCATATAGTGTTTGCCTATTCCAAACAGCTCACCCAGGTCAATAGGTAGAGACATCAGTTTATTAGACTTACAGGAAGTGCCAGCTGCAAATCCATGCCACGATGGGGTACATGCATACAACAGCTATATTGTGAACAGATCAAAGTAGAGGTGCAAATCATTTGCATGCTTGTGTAACCCTCACCCAGCTCACCCAACCCAAAGCAAACAGGAGATATGGCTGAGTAAATAAGGTAACCTACTGACATTCTCCTGGCACCAGAGCACTTTCACACCAGTGTGCCAATTTACTTAGGGTCCTTGCTTCCTCCAGTCTTCTGTTTGTCTTGAAGGGAAAGTTTGTCTTAAAAGGGACGTGACTTTCCTTGGGTTACTACCTTAGGCAGGGGTAGTTTCCCAGGGGGAGGTGGAACTCTGGTAAGCACAGGCAGGGGGACTCGATCTGTGTCCAGCATTTACTCTACACATGACCATTTCATACCTTCCTCTCAGCAAATCTCAGTTTCCTCAACCTCCTCCTCACAGCGGATAGGTTTGAATTCTTCAAGCAGAGGAAATTTCCATTAGCTCCCACCACCTTCTCTACTGCATCCCACCTACCTGCATCTGTTCCTGTGCAATTTGCCTTCCCTCCTGGGTGAATTGTCTGTGCTCCTTTCTAAAGCCAAAACCTCCATATGTGCACTGGGCACCGTTTCCCCTCATCTACTTGGGGCTCTTACTCCAACAACTCTCTCCTCTCTCTCCTGCATCATCAAAATCCCTCTTTACAGTGAATCTTTTCCATCAGCACCCAAAACATCCTGTAGTATATCCCATCTTAAAAAAAAAAAAAAAAAACTTGACTCTATATTGTCTTCCAACTACCATCTCATTTCTATGCTAGTGCTTACAGATATATTCCTGAAAATAACTGTATATATTCACTCTCTTCCTTTCTCTAATCTCATTCTCTCCTGAGCCTAATCTAGGAAGGCTTTTGTGCTCACCGTTTCACTGAAACCAATGATACTGTATCAAGATCACCAATGATATTTGTGTCACCAAATCCAATGGTCAATTGTTAATCTTCATCTTACCCAACCTGTCAGCTGCATTTACTTACTTCTTTTTGAAATCCTTTATCCCCTTGGCTTCCAGGGACCTTCTGTCCCAGTTCTTGGCCTTCGTTACTGGTCACTCCTCCTCATCTCCCTGACCCTCCAACATTGGGGTGCCCAAGCTCATCCCTCATGTTGATTCTATTGTATTTGCACCCATTCTCTAGATGCTGTTATCAAAATCCATAGTTTTTAATATCATATCTATGCAAATGAGTCTGAAATTTCTATTTTTGAGCAAGACCTCTCCCTCTAACACCAGGATTGCATATCCAACTGCCTTCGTTACATCCCCACTTGGATGTCTAATTGTTAGTTTGAAATTAATTTCCTCCCAAATCAAACTCCTTGCTATCTTCACCCCCAAGCCTGCTCAATAAAAGTAGCTCCATTTTTCAGTTATTTAACATTTCTTGCAGCTTGATGTAGTCTAGGTGATATAAGCAGAAATGTCTATGGAACTTCTGGGAACCTTCCTCAAGAGAGAGCTGTAATGTATCCTATGTTGCTTCCTCTTTATCTTTTCCTCCATCCTGCTTTATGAAGCAGAGATGACTCCTTAGACCACAGGAATGCACCTTGTATTTATCCTTTTCTATCTGTGTTCCTCCCTGAGTGAGTCCTTGGAGCAATGAGTTGGAAGGTTTTTGAGTTTTCCTGGGGACTTGGTGAAGCAAAGCTGCCATCCACCTCTGGATTCAGACCTCTGCATTGAGGAGTGAGAAAAGCCAACTTCCATTTACAGCCACTGTCATTCGGGTTTTACTGTCACCACTGAACTTCATCCAAACCAATATGCCTTTTCACTGGTCTCCCTGCTTCTGCTCTCGCTCCTTCATAAACTATGCTCCCTAAAGCATCAGCCAGAGTAATGCTTTCCATCCCCGGGATGGCCCATGCTACTCTTGTGCTTGAGGCCTTCTGGTAGCTGCTCTTGCTATACCTGTTGTGCCCCCATCAAAGCCCGTTCTAGACATGTCTGTGCTTCCGTGCTCTGTCCCCTGCTCCTCCTCTGCTCTCATTCACTCTTCAGCCCATTCCTTGCACTCCAGACGCAATGGCTACGCACTGTCTCACAAGCACACTTCTGCTGCGGGGTTATGCTTTTCTTTTGTTTTCCTGAAAAACTCAGCCCTGTTATCTTGTGACTCACTCTCTCACTTTCCTCAAGACTGTACTCAAATGTCACCTTACCAAACAGGCTTTTTCTGACCACTCAATCTATACCATCCCCACCACCATGAGATCATGTCCCATAAAAATTAGAATGTTCACCTTTTTTTAGAGAAAGCAACTACTCTGACAATACTGGGCCCAAATTCTCACAGGGCAACAGTGAACTTGAGCCTGAGAAGCACCAAGCAGGGGCTTAGGAGAGCTTGAGTTAGTCCTCCATATAATTTCCATCAGGACCCTGTCCCCATTGCTTGATATGGACAATGAATGTTGGGTTTATTTAATGTAAACTGCTATGCAAACTTAGTTTTAAGCACCACCACCTCCATCCTGCCCTGCCCATTCCTCTTCCCCAACCCACCCCCCATCCTAGACCAGCTAGATGGTCATCCTTCTACATAAAAGTCTAAAATTGCTACTGGCTGTAAGTTGGATGGCACAGGCACTCTGCAGTTCACAGTCCCCCCAACTCCCTGTGGTTGTATA
>NW_007726853.1:19119-22239 GCF_000696425.1 Galeopterus variegatus
TAAGTTGGATGGCACAGGCACTCTGCAGTTCACAGTCCCCCCAACTCCCTGTGGTTGTATACCCTCCTGCTTTACTAACTCATAACATTTGTGCAGCTCCCAAAGGCATATAAGTAGCAAATAATCACTCAGGGTATTTTAGTCCTCCCATTTTTATAGGAAGAAACTCAAAAGATTAAGAGGTGTTTTGAGACCCAAAAGAATGACTCTTCAATGTGGAATTCCAGACATCGAGAGACAGTCATTACACACAGCAACTCTCTATACCTACTGCTCTTAAGGCTGAGTTCTATCTACCAGATAGTTTTACAAAGCCATACGGCTCATTCCTGGAGAGTTGTTTGATTTCGTTCAGAATCCAAGTCTGTTTTCTTTCAAAATATCAATACAGGCCAACCAGACTTTGAACATGTGCAGAGATTACAGCAAACAGATTAATCTTTTTTAGGAAGGGATCTAGCCTTGTACCAAGGAAGTAATATTTTAAGTGACTAAAAGGTGAATTACATTATTTAGCTTTCAAATGCTTTATTTGGAAGTTACCAAACACATAAACTCAAACAATTGCCTGCTCAAATGAAGTTCAAATTCTTCAAAGCGAATAGCTCATAAGAGGTTTACGTAGAGCTCGGTACTGACTAGTTACATATTTATATTGAGTTCTTATTAAAGAAAACTGTTGGTATTTCCATGTTAATTTTACCCTGTCTTTATAAATGCTTCCAAAACCAAATACTTAGAAAATTATAATAAAAACCTCTTTGAATGGAGCTCATGAACTTTTCTCTTTACAGTTTGTCCAGGATTAAGAATTACTGTGAAGTAATTTCATTCATTCATTCTTTTATTCAGCAAAATCATGCAATAAATAGGAGTATTTATCTAACAATGTCAGTCACTATTCTGGGGCACTAAATTCACAGCAGTAAATGAAAAAGCAAAATCCCTGCTCTTATAGAGATTACAATCTAGTTGGGGTTGGCGGGAGATACAATAAATGAGTAAATGTATAATATGTACAGACTAAAGAAAAGTGCTAGCACATCAGGCAGGAATGAAGTTTCGTGCACATTTGTATCACAACCATCCGGAGCTTGGAAAGGGGCTTAAGGAGGTCAATGAATTAATGACTTACTATAATAAACTCTATCTACGGAATCTCTGATCAAACATTTGCCCTGTAGCCATGGAATGGGGAGCTATCAGGGCGTGCATGTATTTAGTTCCAACTCCCGTAAGATGTTCCCTTGCTATGTGTTGATTATAGGTGGTTTCCAAGAGGAAAAACTATTTGGAGACAAAAGTCTTTGTTTTGATCTCTGCTATCATCTCACACAGAGAGAAAAAGAGAAATTTCACCTCCTCTAAACTGTTGGGATTCTTGTAAACCTGGAAATTCCCTGGTTTGATGCTCTGCATTATCTAAATAAAGTAAATTAGACCTTATTTGGAGCAAAGGTTATCTTGTTGAGAAAGTCTGATAAAATGTTTTCTGATAAGCTTTCTTTGCTCCTCTTAGTTTCCCTGGAGGGGAAGTAATCATTACTCATGGTCCCCTCGTATTTTCCCCAAGTTAGATTATCTGTCTAGTCATTTAAGGCAGTTTCTAATTGGCTCATAGAACAAAATCAGCACTTCTCATTTCCACATACCAGGCTGCACTGGCAGAGGTTAGCTGGGTCATCTCTCTCGCAACAGTTCCAGGAAGATGGTTTCTTTACTTGCAGGCTGTTCACCCTGAGCAGAAACAAAAACAGACAGACCCAAAGGCTGAACCCAGTATCTTTGTGAAAATCATGAAAAACATCACCTTCAGCCTTGTCTGGAGCCTCTGACGAGACCTTTCCAGACCACGGTCCCCTCCCTATCAGAGGATGTGGTCACCCAACCCAGGTCAACCCAGGAAGTGTGAGACAGCCAGGATGGGAGAAAGAAGGTGACCTAGTTCATGACAAATAAGTCTCAAGGGCAGGACTAGATTGAAAGTCAGCAAGGTGTTCGCAGCTGCCTCATGTCTTCCCTGGACCCTGGACACTTTTGTCTTCATGGTCCCCTTCCTCCATTAAGTAGCATTGAAAATTACATTTTATTACTGTGTTGGTATAAAGATGAATATAATCCTGACTGGATTCATTATTATACATTCATTTTGATTATAGTTATTTTGTTGTTGTTGTTCTTATTTTAGAAGAAATGAAAATTAAACATTTTTCTGGGCCCTAGGGACTGTAACCTACTGTGTCTAATGGAGAAGTCATACCTAATGTGGGTAGCTTAGCACCTCTGCCCTCCTTTGGAATGACATTCCCTACCTACAACTATCTCAGGCATCTGATACTTTTCTGCTCCCATTGCCAGTCCTGCCCGCTGAACTGATTGAAACATCTTGGCCAGCAGCAGAGTTAAGCAGGATAAACCAATGGACTTCCCATTGCTGCTTCCTCATCTCCCACTCAGGACTGGCTTCTGCTGCCACATCTCCACTGAAACTGCCCCTGTAAGGTCATCAGTGACCTCTAGATTGCCAAAACTAATGGGTGATAGTCAACCCAGTTACTGTAGACCTTTCTGTCACATTTGACACCACTCTCCATTTAATTAGTTTTTAATTGAGTGGCTACAATGTTTCAGGCTATGTGCCAGATTTTGGAAGTATAATTACTAAGTAAACAGATAAGATTACAGCCCTCATATGGCTTTTTGTCTAGTAGGGAATACAAATAAATAAACAGCAAATAGAGCACAAGGGCCCCTAACTCATACTTGAGAAGTCAAGAAAGTTCTCCTGAAGCAGATAATAATTAACCTAAGAACTGAAAGATGAATGAATGGAAGATAGCCTGCACAGGGGAGAAAAGAGTGATCTAGGTAGAAAGAGCAGCATGCACACAGCTCTAGTGATAAGAGGAACAACTGCACACTCCTGGGAATAGTAATTCCATGTGGCTGAAGCCAAGAGTGTGCTATGGTTTGAATGTGACCCCTAAAGTTCATGTGATGGGGGCCGACTCCGTGGCGCACTCGGGAGAGTGCAGCACTGGGAATGCAGCGCCGCTCCCGCCGCGGGTTCGGATCCTATATAGGAATGGCCGGTGCACTCGACACCAAGCCAAGGGTTGC
>NW_007726853.1:23211-24713 GCF_000696425.1 Galeopterus variegatus
AAATAAATAAATAAATAAATAAATAAAGTTAATGTGCTGGAAATTTGATCCCCAATGCAGCACTATTGGGAGATGAGACCTTTAAAAGGTGTTTAAATCATGAGGGCCCCACCCTCATGAATGGATTAATATCATTATTGCAGAAATGGTTTCATTATTGTGATGGGCGTTCCTTATAAAAGTGCGAGTTTGGCTCATTCTTGCTCCCTTTCTCACCCATGTGATGCCTTCTGCCATGTTATCATGCACCAAGAAGGCCTTCGCCAGATATCAGCACCTTGATCTTGGACTTCCCAGCCTCCAGAACTGTGAGGACATAAATGTATTTTTTTTATAAATTACCCAGTCTGTGGTATTCCATTACAGCAGCACAAAACAGACTAAGACGGTGTGGGAGGGGAACTTGCACTGGGGCATGTCATGAGTGTACTGACATTTGATGGCGATGACTCTGGTGTCAGTGGGGAGAGTGAATTGGGCTGGGGGTGATACTGGAGTCAGACAGAGGCCACGGAAGGGATCTGTGGAAGGGAGGCTGTGGCTGTGGTCTGGGCAGGACATGGTAGTGTTCTGACCGAGGGAGGCAGCAGAAGGGGAGAAATGGGCAGATCGAAAAGATCTGCTCAACAGGACTTGGTGATAGATTGAATTTGGGGGTGCAGGGGAAAAAATCAAGGATGACATCTGTATCTGGGTTCTTCATGGCAGAAAATAGAACCCTCTTTACTGGTTAAGCAGAAAGTGGCTTGTCTGCAGACATTAGGAGGTAACACTATCTTCGAGAGGGACAGAAAACTCAGTTTGGAAGGTTCACAGCCAGGAATAAAGCAGTCAAGAGCTATGGCCAGCCACACACCACGGGACTGCAGGGGCAGAATCACTGCTGCTTTTTGCTTGGCTCCTATGGACTAGGAACTGGACACCACTACAGCTATCCCAAAAGAACTAGATGCCTCCACATTTGTAATTGCCACTAAAGGCTACTTCCTCTCATCCAGCAGCAAGTCACGTCACTCACTTCTGCCTCCTGTTCTCATGAAGGTGCAAATGCTTGATCAAACCTGGGTGCCATGTTGGACCTGGCTGCAAGGGAGTTTGGAAAATGTGGTTCCTAGTTTTTCAGGGAGGCAAACTGCAGAGGAGTTGGTACAGAGGCCGATTAAGTTCCTTACAGTACCCGCCTCAATTAGTATCCCTGTACCACCCTCTCACTTGGACAATATAAGGACAGTGTTACAGCTGTCTTTTAGAGATGAGGTCCAAGGGATAAATAACTCATCCCAAGTGAGTGGTGGGTTCTATGGTCTGAATATTTGCCACTGCCCCCCATTTGTATGTTGAAATCTAATCCCCAATGCAATAGTATTAAGAGGTGGGAGACCCAAACCAAGGTATGGGGGTAATTTTAGTATTCACCTCACAGATTGGTTAGGAGGAAAAAGTGAGAGAATGTACCAAGCACTACATCTAGCTTAGAGTGAATGCCATCTGCCACTGTCATC
>NW_007726853.1:25140-31200 GCF_000696425.1 Galeopterus variegatus
ATAAAAAAAATCATAATCCTAATAATAATAGACAACATGTTGAGATTTTACTAGAAGCTTGGGGAGTCTTCTGAGTGCCTCATGTGTATGTAGTAATGTAGTATCTTTCCATTTTACAGATGAGGAAATAAGCTCAGACAGGGGGAGTCACTTGCCCTTGGTCACACAGACTGAACAAGGTGAAATCTCGTTCAGAAGCCAGGCCTGGCTGACTCCAGAGAGCTTGCTCTTTCCGTGAGCCCACAGCCTTCCCATCATTGCTCATATTTCTTTAGAGGGGACTATATATCTGTGCAATTCAAACATTTCAGGGTTATAAAACATCAACCTTCACAGGAGCTGAAAAGAAGACCATCACTCAACCCAAACAAGCAAAGTTCACAGGAACTCTAACCCTGTGGATAATAATTTTAAGGAACAAGAAGACATGAGTCACAATCCAAAATAGCAAGAATAAAGCACAGAATTCCACTTATGCCAAAACATTCTCTCTCTGATTTAAACAGATGCAGGCACTTAGTTTCAATGATAGTGGATATGGGAGGGAGAAATTCTGCTGCAATTGGGATGTCTGCAGAAGAATGAACATCCTAGACACATTAAAATTATTCCTTTTTATTTTTGGCAGCTGGCTGGTAAGAGGATCTGAACCCTTGACCTTGGTGTTATCAGCTAAAATGATAAATTTTTAAATAGTGCCTAAAGGACAGAAATATATGGGTCTATTTAATAAATTCTTATCATATTCTACACTTAGAAAAGTTATACTTAATAATTTATGCTGATGTAGAATCTTTCTTAGAAAATTAAAATTTGACCTTACAAAACAATCCACTGAAGTCTTCCAAGTTACGGTTACACATTATCCCAAAAGATTCTCACTACCTACAATTAAAGTAGGAAAATTGGAGTCATTTTACCAGCTCTTTGTGCTACTAACTGACTATGATTGTGCTGTGGGTTAAATGTGTCCCCCAAATTTCATGCATTGGAAACTCAACCCCTATTATAACAGTGTTAAGAGAGTAAGGACTCCAGTTATGGTATTTTAAAGGTGCAGCCTTTGGAAGGTAATTGGATCATGAGGACCATGACCTTGTGAATGGATTGATCCATTGAGTGTTTAATGGGTGGGCATGGGCGTGGTTATGATGGCTTTATAAGGAGAGCGAGTGAGAACATTTACTCTTTCTTGCTGAGCCCATTCTCACCATGTGACACCCCGCATCGCTGTGGAGAATCACCCCACCAGGAAGACGACTCACCAGATGTTTTCCCTGGATGTCAGACTTCCTAGCCTCCAAAGCTGTAAGAAATAAATTTCATCCCTTTATAAATTACCCAGTTCCAGGTATTATGTTATAAGCAACAGAAACAGACTAATACGGATAGATTATCCCTCCCCCAGTATTATTTGCAATCATCGTAATAGATAATATTTTTCAAGAGCATGTGGTTTGCCAGGAACTGAGCTAAGAACTTTACATTATTTCATTTAGTTCCTATGGCAACCCTAAGAGGAAAGTACTATTATTATCTTCATTTTACAGAAAAGAGTACTACGGATCAAAGAGGTTTAATCTTGCACATCATCGCTCAAGTAGTCCATGGAGGAATCAGGACTCAAAATAGGATTAATCAATGTTATAGCTTGAAAAGATTATTCAGCCAGTCAGTGTTCTTTCTATGTGGACCCAAGCATCTAAATTCTAAAGTGGCTAAAATCAGGGTGGACAAAAGTGACCCAATGTATTACTGAGTTCTGAACAGGAAGATTAGAGGCCCTTCTTAAAGTGACATCTTAATACACTGCTCTAAGAATCTTCTCTAGGGGGCACACAGAGAGATCATTCTTCATCACTGTGATTTACAGATAAATTGCCTTCCTGTCAGACTATAGAAGAGTCAGGAGTTAAAAAAAAAAAAGAAAGAAAGAAAGAAAAAAGAAAAAAAAACAGGCTTAAACATTTATGACATGAGTCAGGATTCACTCTCACAGTATGAGATTACAAATATCTTGTGCCCCCCAGTGACCCTGAGCCAACTTGATTATCAAAGGTAGCTCTAGATTTGGAAGGAACCTAGGAATGCACCTTATCCATAAACACCTTAATCTTCTCAGTCCATGTGTGACATACAGATGCTAACAGCTGTTTCCAGGTTGACTGTTGAAAACTGAAATGAGAACTTGAAGTGGACGTACAAGAAACATAACAGATGTGTCTTCATAATAAAGATCTTCAATTCGCCCTGATCCTATGACAGTGACTGCATTTCAATCTGGTCCATTTACCTTTCCTGGGCCTACCTCCCACCCTTAGTCGCCAAATGAGTAGTCCTTGGTCCTTCCACTAGAGGACTTCTGATGATTTTTTGGATTCATCAGACAGATGAATAAACATCTCACAAACAAAGCTTGCCCACCTCATGGCTGTTACTTACTTATTGCAGAGGACAAGTCTCATAAAACACACCACCCAATGAGATCAGAGGTGACTGTTTAAAAACAACAACAAAAGCTGTCTCAAGAGTTCTGTGGGCTTTGAGGGATGTTTGTTGTCAAGAAAGCAATAGATTGCCAGCCACAGCAAGTGATCGGATGGTACAATCTGCTTATCCAGAGAGCATATTTGTCTGCCTCTCAAAATTTTGTTAAATGCCATGGCATGCAAACACTGATGATTCTAGGCCTAGCTGAGGCCTGTGGGAAGTGACCGGTAGAAAGCTCTTCATCACTACTAATCACCATAATAAACCTGTGGGGTGACTGGATTTGTCTCCAATTCAGCAATGAGAGAAACTAAGAGACACTCAAGTTACTCACTACAGTTCACTCTACAAGGCAGAAGTTGGAATCCAGCAAAGGATTTCTAACACTGAATCTGTTCCACTAATTAACAGGCTAAGATTTATGCAAGCCAGATCCAATGCTGCTACACCAAATTACTTATTATTCAAAAATGACCCCAAAATAATACCTCATGTGCCCATAGATCCTCCCCTGGTTATTCTCAGGCAGAGGTGGTATATTGCTTTCCCGGGGCTCCCTGGTAGTCCAGGGACTTAGATGAATTGATTTCTGATTTCTCTTCTAACAACATTCAAGAATCATTCCACTTCACAGTCCTGTTAAAAGCACCATGGTCCTGTAGTTAAGGAGAAATGGTCCAAGGGGCATTCCAACCACCTCTTTCTCTAGAGCCAGCAGGTTTAGCCCAGACTCTTCTACTACAATCTAGATTTACACCACTTACATTCAGGAGAAAACTGCCCTGAACAATAAAAGATTTTTAGGATCTCTGTTGACCTGGACGTACAAGAAACATAACAGATGTGTCTTCATAATAAAGATCTTCAATTCGCCCTGATCCTATGACAGTGACTGCATTTCAATCTGGTCCATTTACCTTTCCTGGGCCTACCTCCCACCCTTAGTCGCCAAATGAGTAGTCCTTGGTCCTTCC
The DNA here is from genome assembly GCF_000696425.1 of Galeopterus variegatus. Taxonomy (NCBI): domain Eukaryota; kingdom Metazoa; phylum Chordata; class Mammalia; order Dermoptera; family Cynocephalidae; genus Galeopterus; species Galeopterus variegatus. The sequence continues at coordinate 28,605 of NW_007726853.1, forward strand.
ACTAGAGGACTTCTGATGATTTTTTGGATTCATCAGACAGATGAATAAACATCTCACAAACAAAGCTTGCCCACCTCATGGCTGTTACTTACTTATTGCAGAGGACAAGTCTCATAAAACACACCACCCAATGAGATCAGAGGTGACTGTTTAAAAACAACAACAAAAGCTGTCTCAAGAGTTCTGTGGGCTTTGAGGGATGTTTGTTGTCAAGAAAGCAATAGATTGCCAGCCACAGCAAGTGATCGGATGGTACAATCTGCTTATCCAGAGAGCATATTTGTCTGCCTCTCAAAATTTTGTTAAATGCCATGGCATGCAAACACTGATGATTCTAGGCCTAGCTGAGGCCTGTGGGAAGTGACCGGTAGAAAGCTCTTCATCACTACTAATCACCATAATAAACCTGTGGGGTGACTGGATTTGTCTCCAATTCAGCAATGAGAGAAACTAAGAGACACTCAAGTTACTCACTACAGTTCACTCTACAAGGCAGAAGTTGGAATCCAGCAAAGGATTTCTAACACTGAATCTGTTCCACTAATTAACAGGCTAAGATTTATGCAAGCCAGATCCAATGCTGCTACACCAAATTACTTATTATTCAAAAATGACCCCAAAATAATACCTCATGTGCCCATAGATCCTCCCCTGGTTATTCTCAGGCAGAGGTGGTATATTGCTTTCCCGGGGCTCCCTGGTAGTCCAGGGACTTAGATGAATTGATTTCTGATTTCTCTTCTAACAACATTCCAAAATCAGTCCAGTTCACAGTCCTGTTAAAAGCACCATGGTCCTGTAGTTAAGGAGAAATGGTCCAAGGGGCATTCCAACCATCTCTTTCTCTAGAGCCAGCAGGTTTAGCCCAGACTCTTCTACTACAATCTAGATTTACACCACTTACATTCAGGAGAAAACTGCCCTGAACAATAAAAGATTTTTAGGATCTCTGTTGACCTACCCTCAGCCTTCAGAAATGCTAATAAAGATTTTGCTCCGTAATCCCAATTGCAAGAGTCAAAGTCTTTGGATGGAGCCCTCAAACATGTACAAGGTAGTCATGGAAATCTAGGGAGTGTTTTGTCCCCTCACCCTTTTTCTTTTTTAAATTGTTGATTAATAATTTGATCCCAGTCATAGATTTGTTACCTCCCAAGGAACTAAAAAAGATAAAACAAACACTCTTTCATATATTTATGACATGGTTCCTTAAACAGGAAGGACTTAAACTAACAGATGATTTCATGAGATAGTGTTTGCCAGAAATAGCGCTGCTGATCAGCTGTCCACTATTCAAGTTACACAAATTCTTTGGTTGATTGCTTCCTCTAAATGCTATCCTGGTGTCTTGCTAAATCATCAAAAACACATGGAGCACATCAGCTTTGTTCTGATAGAAATACCTCCTTTGAGTTATGATCTAGTGTGAGGTTCTTGACCATAGGGAGAATTTTTCTGCAACTTGTATAAAAGTAAAACTGTTGTTGATGATGTTTTCGATGTCCTTCACTTAAGAGTTCATGTTGCAAATCTCTCTTAGACTTAGGGACAGGAGAACATTTAACACTCTTAAATGAGTTTACAGTAAAACTCCAAAGTGTTTCTCTTAGAATTTAGAAAGATGGGCAGCAAATGTAATCAGTAACCATTTTCTTTTTCCTAAAACAATTATTTGCTCATTCTCCTGAATGATTTCCAATTTTTTCTCTTATTTTTATTTAACTGCTTTGTGTATATTTTATATAAAAGGCATATGTTTCTATTGCATTGTATATTTTTTGTTATGTCTCTACAAATCCTTGTATAAATAATAAATACATACCTAGATACCATACATCTAGATATGTAGATACCATATGTGCATGGTATGCATATACGATGCATGTAGAAGATACCCCATCAAAAAATTTCAGAGATCATAGAAGCAGACTTTTCATCCAGATCAATTGAGCTAATCCAGAACTTGTGCCAACATCAGGTAAACTTGTGAAGGAGGTCAAGATGATCTGCATCCTAGCCTCTCCCATGCTCCCCTGGTTATCTTGTTATACAACAAACCATACCCAAACAATGATTTAAAAACAATAATCAATCATTTTTTTACTCATGAATCCGGGGATTGACTGAGATCAGGTAGTCAGTAGTTCTCAACTAGGGGCAATTTTTTTCTAGGTGACATTTGGAAATGTCTGGAGATATTTTTATCTGTCACAACTGGGAAGGTCCTACTGGCATCTAGTCAGTAGAGGTCAGAGATGCTGCTAAACATGCTATAATACACAGGGCAGCCTCAGAACGAGGGACTATCTAGCCCAAGGTTGAGAAACCCTGAGATAGGCATTTCTCATTTGAGGTGAAACATGTAACTGCAGTGAGGTGGTGATGGGGTTGGGGTCATCTAGAGAGCTTCTTCATTCACATGTATGGCGCCTGGGCTAAGAACAGGTGGGGCTTCTTGGGCATCTCTCTCTATATATGTGGTTTTTCCACAGTCTTTCCACAAGGCAGTCTCAGGGTATCTGGGCTTCTTACCATTGGCTGAGGGTTCCCAGAGTGAATGCTGTCAGATATTGGTAGAAGCTGAGTGGCCTTTATA
>NW_007726853.1:31704-32318 GCF_000696425.1 Galeopterus variegatus
TATGGCGCCTGGGCTAAGAACAGGTGGGGCTTCTTGGGCATCTCTCTCTATATATGTGGTTGTTCCACAGTCTTTCCACAAGGCAATCTCAGGGTATCTGGGCTTCTTACCAGTGGCTGAGGGTTCCCAGAGTGAATGCTGTCAGATATTGGTAGAAGCTGAGTGGCCTTTATAACCCAGCTTCAGAAATCCCACAGTGTCACTTTTACAGTAACAAAGTAACAAAGACCCCCTTCCATTTGGTGTCAACAGAGATGGAGAAAAGAACCTGAGCTCCCACCCTTACCTGGCAATAATGAGGTGGCACCATCAGATAAGTGGAAGCCAGCTAAAACATAAGTTTTCAATAAGGTTCAGATTCTTACAACATTAACATGCAAAATGTCCAGGTTCTAATAAAAAATCACTTATCCCAAGAACTAGGAAGATCTCAAACTGGATGAGAAAAGACAATCAACAGATGTCAACACCACAATGACACAGATGCTTGAATTATAGGGTAATAAATCAGCAATCACAAAAATGCTTCAACAAATGATTATAAAAACACTTGAGGGGCCGGCCCAGTGGCGCACTGCTACAGTGCGCCGCTTGGGAGTGCAGCGGCGCTCCCG
>NW_007726853.1:32631-52266 GCF_000696425.1 Galeopterus variegatus
AAAAAGACAAAAAAAAGGAAAAAAAAAAAAAAAAAACTTGAGACAAATGAAAAAGAGAAAGCCTCGGTAAAGAAATCGAAGATATAAAGACCAAAAAAATGCGGATTTTAGAACTTAAAAAAATACAAAAACCAATATTAAAAAATCAATTTCTGGACTCAACAGAGGAATAAAGGGAACAGAGAAAAGAATCAGTGAACTTAACAATTCCTAATTTGAATAGAGAGAAATTAGATTTAAAAAGTGAATAGAGCCTCAGAGACATGTAGGACTATAACAAATCCCAGAGGAGAGAAAAATAAGGTTGGAGCTGAAAAAATATTCAAAGAAATAATGGCTGAAAATTTTCCAAATTTGGCAAAAATAAAACCCCATAAAATACAGATTCAAGAAGCCTAGTGAACCCCAAACAGGATAAACTCAGAGAAATCCACACCTAGACACAGAATAGTCAAACTTGTCAAAACTAAAAACAAACAAAAAATTTTGAAAGTAGCCAAAGAGAAACAACACATTATCAACAAGGGAAAAAGCAATTGGAACAATAGTGAATTTCTCACCAGAAAACACAGAGGCCAGAAGAAAGTAGTACAACATTTTTCAGGTGCCGAAAGAAAAGAATTATCAATCCAGAATTCTACATCTGGCATAAATATTCTTCAAGAATGAAGAGGAAGTCAAAATAGTCTCAGATGGCTGAAGCAAAAACTTTAACACTGTCTAATGTGATTCCCAATGTATGTAGAGGAAATAGTTACAATAATTATGTTATTAATGAGAGATGGTAAAGGTTTGTAAAGGGAAGTAAGGTTTTACACTTCATTTGAACTGGTAAAATGTAGACACCAGTAGACTTCTAGAACATATGTATGCAATATCTAGAGCAACCACTAAAAAAGCTGTACAAAGATATACTCATAAAAGCACTAAAAATAAAAATGGAATTCTAAAAATGTCCAAGTAACTAACATGATGCCAGAAAGGAAAAAAAACTGAATTTATTGCTCATTATAGTGAGAGTTAAATTGGTTAGACACAGTGTCTCTGAGCAGAAAAGAATATAGATTTTATCTTGAGTTTTGGGGCAATACAGAGTTTAAGAATTGGCAGACTTTTAGAGGCGTAAGGGAACAATTTGCATAGACATGATTACTCAGGTGAGATTCTTGTTAATTGGCTTGCAGTCCCCGGTGTGTTCACTGACTGGCTGAATTTTAGAAGCAAGAGACTGACACTGATTGGTTGACTGACAAATGTATGTTGTAGTAGACTGAATTATGTCCCCCTGTAGGGAAAGTGAAGATAAATGGTCAGGGTCCCTCAGATGTTGAGAATCTTGCTGAGCACTTGATGTAAATATGCACCCAGGTGTTCCTTTTTTATTGTCTAATGTAATTGAGCCTGTGCACCCAGGTGTTCTTTGGTTGTCTGACTCACACTCAGGTGTCCTAGGTTATCGAACTTAAGTATAAAAGATGAACAGCTGTGATCTACAGCACCCCACACACACAACCCCAGGACGCCCCTGGAGGGGCCACCAGGAGGCCACCACCGCTGCTGATGGAGGCTGCTGTAAGCTGCTGCTGCTGCTGAAGAAGCTGGGGACTGAGCTCATTTTAGAATGAACCTATCAATGCTGTCAACAGCTCCCAGGATCTTTCCCAATTACTTAGCTCGCAACCTGAATGTGAGGGGTCTATGGCCCAGCTTGGCACGTGAGGGGTCTGTGACCCATCCTGGCACATGAGGGATCTGTGACCCAGCCTGGTATGTGCAACAGGTTTGAGGAGCTTGTGACCCAGTCTGTGCAACAGGTTTGAAGGGTCTGAGCCCTAGCCTGACACCCCACAAAGCTCACTAAAGCTTTAATTGTGCCTCCCAAGTCTTATGTATTAGAAAATTAGCCCCCACTGTTACTGTAAGAAGGTGAGAAATCCTTTATGGTAATTGAAAGGTGGAGCCCTGAAGAGGTGATTGGATTGTAGGACTGTGCAGTAGTGAATGGATTAAAAAATGATGGTCAGGGGCATGGTTCTGAGGGCTTTATTTTTTTTCTTTTTTAAAATTTTTATTGAATCAAAATTGATTATACATATTTGGGGGGTTCAACGTTGAGATATGTTGATCAAATCAATATTACTAGCATATATATTGTTACAAATGTCCCTTGTCCAATTTCTCCCCATCCCCCTGCTGCCTCCCCCCTCCCCACTCTAATTACCCTAGATTTCTTCTCTCCTTCTGAAAGAACAATGGTTACTCTGTTGATTTGTTGCCTAGATGATCTGTCCAATGCTGAGAGATGTGAACAGGTCCACCAATATTATCATAGAGCAGATGCTACTTCTGTCACTCTGAAATGGGCTTTGTGGAGAGAGATATCCTCTTTTCTTTGTCTCTGCTGGTGACTCTCTCTTTATCTCTGCTGGTGATTCTCCTTGTGTCAATGCACTCCAGTGGCTAGTGGACCACCTGCGTGGTGGTTGTGGTGTCTAGCCACTTTTGTGGCAGCCATGGTTATTGTGGTGGCTGTGGTGGGCCACCCAGATGGAGATGATGTTTTTGGCATGCTCCTTGGTGCTGGCAGTGTGCCTGGTTGTGGGGAGTGTCTGGTCCTCAACTCCATGCCTTGTGTCCCTGAGGAGGCCCTGAGGCACTGGTGTGGTGTTCCCAGTTGTTGGAGGGTGTCCAGTCCCCTTCGTCATACCTCAGGTCCCTGGGCAGGCCCCAAGGCACTGGCATGTTGTGCCTGGTTGTGGGATGGGGGTCTTGTCCTCTTCTCCATGCCTTGGGTCCCTGGGCAGGCTCCGAGACACTGGTGCAGTGTTCCTGGTTGTGGGATGGGGTCTGGTCCAATTCTCCATGCCTTGGGTACCCAGGCGGGCCCCAAGGACTGGCAGTATGCCTGGATTTGGGAGTGGGGTCCAGTCCCTGGCTCCAAGCCTTGGGTTCCCTGGCAGGCGCTGGTGGTGTGAGTGGTTGTGGGCAGGGTCCTATCCCTGACTCCATGCCTCATGTCCCCTGGTGGGCCCCAAGGCACTGGTGGTGTGCCTGGGCCAGAACTAATTTTTTGTCCTTTGCTTACTTCTAACACAGGGGAACTTCCTGGGGGAACCAGTACTTGAGCTATGTTGTGCTAAATTGCTGCTTTGCTGCTGTTGCCCTAGGGAAGGCTTTTTGTGCAGCTCAGAGTTTAATGGCTGACCTTATAGGTACTTCCAATGCTCCAGAGACCTGGTGCACCTGAGTTGTGTAGAAACTCTGATCTGGGCCTGAGTTTTTTCATCAAACTGCACCCCATGCAATTCTGCATTCCCGACCAGTCTCCTCTGAGTGGTCCTGTGCTGACTGGGGGGGCAGATTGGCTTTTCTTACTGTGTCCCAGTGTTCTCCTGGTGGGCCTGTCTCCCCCACTGCCCATGTTCCAAATGCTTCCCATGGAATGGGCCCTGCACTGGTCGCTTGCAATGACTCACCAGCCTCTGAGTGGCTCCCTTTTTCAGCTGTTCTGGCTCCTCACTCCTGTGTGAGTCCATGGGAACCCTATTAGTGGTCTTGCTGTCCCGGGGGCCACCAACATCCTCTTCTCCCCTGCCGCCTCCAAGTAACTCCATCTGAAGAGCACAGCTGCGGCTTCTGCCGGCTCCTGCTCCATGGGTTCAGCAGCTCCAGCCTTAAAGCAGCTGCAGCATGAAACGCTCAGAGCAGTTTTTTCTTTCTCTCATCGTGGTTTCTCCTGCCTTCATGAACTCTGTAGATCTCTCCTCCTCTTCCCCTGAACCCCAGCGGCCCCCGCTTGGCTGATGTTACATTTTTATAGTTGTAAATTGGTTGATTTGTGGGAAAGAGTGACACTGCAGACTGTCTATTCCACCATCTTGACTGGAACCTCTGAGGGCTTTAAAAGAAGTGGAGAGTCTCTCTCTCTCTCTCTCTCTCTCTCTCTCTGCTCTTTCTGCTTCCACCATCTTGCAATGTGAGACCCCTGAGTCACTGTTGCCACCACCAGATGAACTTTGAATTTCCCAGCCTCAGAAACTGTTAAGCAATAAATTTTGTTTTCTTTATAAATCACCCAGTTCCATGTATTTTGTTATAAGAAATGGACTAATACACATGTTCAATGAGGCGAGTTGCTTTGATCTAGGAGCAGGTTTAAAACTGGCTCTGGTAGTTACTTTTCACAGTAGCTATAGAAAAATCCATCATTCCCTCAATTTATAGTAAACTTTTTGTTCTCGCTGGTATTGCTCTTTGAAAGTATGGGCTTTAAACATTATTTCTAATTTTGCGAGTCTTTGTCCCCTAATAAAAGCATATTTGGCATGATGAAGCAGGGTAAGAAATGTTTATAGAAGAGATTGCAACATAGCCTTTCTTTTTGCCTACTCATTATCAACTTTCCCCCTTCTTCTGATAGCTATATCTATGCCTCCATCCACCCCCAACCCCATATCTTTGGAGAATTTTTCCTTTCCTACAACAACCATGTGGATCTGTTGAGAGCTGCCAATCTCCTAGCCTCATGAATGGACGTATGATTCTGGCCTAACCAATCATAATGCTACATTCCCTTGATTACAATGACTGGCCCATAAATGAACACAGGACTCAAATTGGGCCACTCAAAATCCTTCCCTTGGAATTTTAAGTAGAACTTATGGGGAAAAAAATTCCTTTTTCTCTTAGATTCCCTTACAGTAAGACTCAAGCTGTCTATGGTTGTGTTCACCCCTGTAGAAAGAATGCCTATCTGCAAGAGAAAAGAAAGAAGCCACCATCAGAGAAAAGCAGAGATGAGAAATGTGGCAAGAATGAGAGGGGAGGAGCCTTAGCAGTATTCCAGGCTCTGTTTCCACATGTCTGAGGCCAGCTCTATACCTACTCTTCTCAATTTCATGAGTCAATAAATTCATGCTTTGCTTAAACCAGTTTGAAAGTGAAGGGAGTAGGGAAAGGCTGGGAAAAGAGAAAACTTCAAGGGTGCCCTGAAACCTTGGCTGCCAAAATAGAGGAGGACAAAGGTAGCCTTTTGGTCCAAGTGAACATGCCTTTCTCATACAGCTAAAATAGCCCAGCTTTTGTAAAGGCAGCAGTTATGAGAAAGCTGTGGTTTCAGTAGGTAGTTGTCTTGGTGAGGAAGGTCATTGCAAAGAATTGAAACCGCTGAATCTCTAGATGACAAGTGTATCCTTATGGTTCTTGCTGTGTGCAGGCTTTTCTGCCAGTTTGTCTCTCTCACGCTCAGCTGTCCCTGGGTGAAGAATTTTCCGAAGCGTTGTTAGAGATCATGTGCTATATGAGTCTTAAGTGGCTGAAACTATCAGCCTGGTTGCTCCTCAACCACATGGAGAGATTTCCTGAGTAAAACCAGTCCTCCCTGCTCTAGACCCCCTGTACCCAGCACATTCCTCTGTGGTACAACATGTGGCACTGCACTGCAGGAACATTGCTCTGTGGCTGCCTCCCCTATAGACTGTGAGTTCCTTGAAGGCAGTGACCACGTTACCACATCTGATTCATTGGTGTATACCTAGTGCTTACCATGATGCTGTCATCTATTAGGTGCTCAATAAACATCTTTTGAATGCATGAATAAATGTATGAATGGGTAATGGATCAATAAGTGAGTGAGTCTTCAGCTATTATTTGTGAAATAAATGGAAGTTGTAGAAGCTCTTAAAAGAATCTGGGGTAAAAATTGATTACATTGTATAATGAAGAATATAAATTACCCTGATCTGAACAGCATATATTCACACTGGTATTGATATTCAATGCTATACCCCACAGATATGAACCATCAACTATGCTCTAATAAAAATAAGTTAATTTTTTAAAATCTGGGGTAGGGAGATATTAAGGACTGCTCATCACCCAACAACCAGTATCAAAGAGATTGTAGCCCATAAGTGATTGGGCTCAGAAGATGACAATTTAGACTTTTTCTCTCGAAAAAAGGCCATCAAATTCTTTTCTCCTCTGGAGAAGGGAGAGGGAAGGGGGATTTAGTGCTTTGCTGCCACAATCATATAGCCCTACATTTGTATAGAATGTCATAACTTTCAAAGTGTGTTTTCATTCAGAATGCTTCATTTGATGGCCTGTGAGATGGGAAGGACAGTTTCTAACTTTTCTGATAAGGAGAGGGAAGGGGGATTTAGTGCTTTGCTGCCACAATCATATAGCCCTACATTTGTATAGAATGTCATAACTTTCAAAGTGTGTTTTCAGAATGCTTCATTTGATGGCCTGTGAGATGGGAAGGACAGTTTCTAACTTTTCTGATAAAGCAGCTTCAGCAGCTTACCTAAGTTCTAGCAACTAGTACAAGGAGGTCCAGTCTCAAACTGGCTTTCAGCAACTCCTTGTGGGGGTTCACTGTGTACCAGGCACTGTGCTAAGCCCAGTGTATTAGTTTACTTGTTGTGGCTGTAACAATGACTACAAACTTAGTGGTGTAAACATTTATTCTTTTCCAGTTCTGGAGGTCAAAAGTCCAAAATCACTTTCACAGGGCTAAAGTGAAGGTGTCAGCAGGGTTGCATCCGTTCTGGAGCCTCTGGGGAGAGAATCCATTTTCTTGCCTTTTTTCAGCTTCTAGTGGCTGCCTGTGTTCCATGGCTTGTGACCCCTTTCCTCCATCTTCATGGCACATCACTCCAGACTCTGCTTGTGTCATCACACCAGCTTTTCCTTTGGCTCTGACTTCTCCTGTGTCCCTCTTCTGTAGACCCTTGTAATTACATTGGGCCCATGCAGATAAGCAGAAATAATCTCCCTATCTCAGGCTCCTTAACTTAATCACATCTGCAAAATCTCTTTGTCATGTAAGGAAACATATTCAGAGGTTCTGGAGAGTAGAACAGGGACATATTTGGGGGTCATTATTCAGCCTACTACACCCAGTAAGCAGGTAAGTATGCCCATCCTGAGGCCCATACATGGGCTCCTCTCTGACCTCTACCCAGTTACAAAGGGCTGAGGTCTGCATCTCAGCAGTTGACTTATTTCTTCTTTTAAGTGCCACGCCCAGGTTTGTGAAAATCAAAAGTAACAATTGGTTACAAATACAAGAAGATGAATCTTTAAGGTGAAATACCATAGGGACCAAATGAAGAGACGGTTCTGACTCAAGTATCATCAGAGCTTAGCAAGCACCCACATTCTGTTGCTGCTGCTAGAATGGTGAGCTCAGTGTGCCACCCAAGGAGAGAAGTCAGGGCTGTTGAGCCCAGGGGAGGCCAGCCAGCTGTGTTGCCTGGAGTATCTCTGTACTTTCTGCAGATATTAGAGCCAGTGCTCCGACTGGCCCCATATTCATATCCATTGGTCATTCTGAGCATGGGGTACAATTGCTCCTCTAAGCACTCTTAAGCAAATGAAAAGGTGGTAGCATCTATGGTCAACTGGATAGACCTCAAGTGTCAGCGAAACTCTGGAACTGGCTGTGGCCTATGCCATCATGGTGTGTCCCCAGGCAGGCTGAAAGACAACAGGTAGCTGAGATTAGATGTATCTTCCTAGGACCTTATCCCTGCTCAAAACTAAGAGTAAGGGTTGAAAAGCATTGGGCTAACAGTAGTCAAGCAACTTAGGTCCTAGTGACCTTGAGCAAGTCATTGAACTTCTCTGGTTTATTTTTTTTATATTTGTATTTTTTTTCTGGTGTCTTCATCTGAGAAATGAGGCAGCCTTTTTCAGCTCTAAAGCTCATAATTGTACTGCTTCTAAATGTCAAGACTGGAAAGTAGGTGCAGTCCCTGAGATTAGTGCTATGGCCAGGCAAGCGTCCTGAGTCTGAGTGTGGTGGGGTTTCTTTCCTCTAGTCTTCTGTCTCCCCATCTCGGCCTCTTTTTAGAGAATGTTAAAGTGTTGTGGAATGAGCTGAGCAAAAGCTTCCAATAACTCAGCACCTGTCCACTTTGGAAAACATCAACTCCAAGGTCACTGACTGGTGAATGATGCTACTATAGGATTGATTGGGCACATCAGTGACTGCCTGGCTTCAACAGGAAATGTCTCTGCATTCAGGATATTTTCTTCAGATCCTTCCCCATGAACTTTGTGTGAGTTTCCTGAATGTAATATACACAACAGTATTCCTGGCAGTGTAATTGTAGAGGATGGAGACAGTCTTTGATGATGTATTTCAATGAATAATGATAATAGATAATAAAAGTGTTCATGTTTTATGATGTTGGCTGAAAATATAATTACAATGATAAATTAATGATGCGTATTTGAAAGTCAGTGAAGAAAAATGAAGTCCACAGATACCAGCTCCTCTCTAGAAGTTATTAAAAATGGTTTTCTTAGGAAAAGACGCTGAGTTAAAAGTCTTATTATCTTCACTTCTTTCAGACATATATGAAATATCATCCAATCAAAGAGTGGTTTGTTGAGAGGAAATGCAATGTCGCAAAATCTTGGAGCAAAAAAAGAATTCTCATGATAATTTAAATCAATTATTTAATTTTGAAAATGAGAAGACCGATGTCCATAATGGATGTTATGTGAGTTGCTCAAAATCATACAGTGGCGGTCAGAACTAAACATGACCCTGTACACAATATGTCTCTTTATCCATATCTAGATCTATCTAGATCTTCTTACCTACCCCAATACTCAATGTTTAGTAGATATCTGTATCCACTGCACCAAGTTTTAGTAGTTACAATTCCCAATCTATGCCATATGGACCCACCCTCTTACTATTATTTATTTGTTTTCTTCAAATAAGCTCACATTTTCACTCAAATTTATTTTAAAACATGTGTATCATTAATGTGAATAGGAAACCAGTATTCCTTGCTATAGATGACGGGCAAAATAACCATTTTCTGTCCATGTGCCAGTAGAAGATTACTTTCCAAATTTTGTGAAACTCTGTCTTCTGCCAGACTGCCTTGCCTATGAAATAATAGAATATCAAAACTCTTAAAAGATTAGGAGTCACTGCCTAAGACAAAAGTAATCAAGATAAACGTGCAGCCTTATAAAAGTTATGATGTATTGAGCTATCAGAGAAAATTGCCTTTAGTTTTATTAAAATATCTTTCCTTACTAGCTCAGATAATTGGCTGTTCACTTATAGATGTGATAATGAAACCCTTCATTATGTGCAGCTGGAAAAAATAAGCCTTGGGGAGCTATTGCACAAATAGAACCTGAAGTCAGGAAAACATTTCTGGTTAGAGCTCTACCACTTGCTATCTGTGTAAGATTATACTCACTTTAACACCTCAGAGCCTCAGAGTTTTCTCATTTATGTTTTCTCATTTGCTCAATTATGGCTCTACCACTTGCTATCTGTGTAAGATTCAACTCACTTTAACACCTCAGAGCCTCAGAGTTTTCTCATTTTAAAAATGAAAACAATTGGTACCTATCAGAGTTATTGTGAGGATTAATGAGGAAACACACCCAAAATAATTAGTCTGGTATCAAGAACACAATGAACCCTTAATACATTTATTTACACAGCAAGTTGGGTTTTTTCCCCTGTTCTTCCTGTTCTGGAGTCTGAGGTCTTTCAAGATTTTATGTAATGTAATTCAAGAACAAAATGCAGAAATTTATTGTTTGTGCAATAAAAGATACAGTCAATTATTATCCCATTTTTTAGACCAAGAAACTGAGATGTAGGATTAGTATAAGGAATGTGTCTGCTATGCAGGTAGTAGGTGGTGAAGCCAAAATATTCTCTGTCTTCAAAGCTTAAGCTCTAATAACTATGCAGTCTACACTACATACTGAGGATGATTAAAATGGTTGCAAATTATTTGATTCTTCTCCCAGTGGGAGGTGGGTTCTGTGTCCCCTCCCCTTAAATCTGGGTTGGCTCTATGATTATGTAATAGAATATGGAGGAAGTAATATTGTACCATTTTCCCAGCCCAGGTCTCAATGGACTGGTAGTTTTCATTTCTTATTTCTGTAACTAGTCATTCTCGGAGCTCTGAGTATGCATGGAAAAAATCAGACAACCCCGCTGGAGAGACAGTGTACTAGTTCACAGTCCAGAGGCACAATCTCACCAAAAGACTGAGACCTAGTCACAGGACTATAGAGTTTCTCCTCCCCATACCTTACCAGTACATTACTAAAGGCCTATTTACCTCAGTTCCTTTTATCCAGTATATCTTCATCATGTCCACCTCTAAACAAAAAATTACAAGACATACTGAAAGTCAAAACACAGTTTGAAGATATATAATGAGCATCAGAAGCAGAGTTAGATATATCAGAAGTATTGGCATTATCTGACCCAGAATTTAAGATAACTTTAATTAATATGCTAACAGCTTTAATGCAAAAAGTAGACAGCATGCAAGGACATATGAATAATGTAAGCAGAAAGATGGAAATTCTAAGAACTAAAAAGAAATGCTGGATATTAAAAACACTGTAACCAAAATGAAGAATGCCTTTGATGGGCTCAGTAATATACTGAACACAGCTGAGGAAAGAATCTTTGAGCTTAAGTATATGACAATAGAAACTTTAAAAGACAATCTACAGAATTGGGGAAAATATTTACAAACTATGCATTTAACAAGGGATCAATTTCAAGAATATACAAGAAACTGAAACAAATTAACAGTAAAAAACAAGCAACCTGATTTAAAAGTGGGCAAAGGAAGAAAATAAGTATTTCTCAATGGAAGACATTCAAATTGCCAACAGTCATATGAAAAAGTGCTCAACATTATTTAATAACTGGGAAATGCAAATCAGAATCACACTGAAATGTCAGCTCACTCCACTTAGACTGGCTATCATCAAAAAGACAGAGAATAACAAATGCTGGTGAAGATGCAGAAAAAGGGGAACCCTCCTACACTGTTGGTGAGAATGTAAAATGGTGCAGCCATTGTGGAAAATGGTATGGAGCTTCCTCAAACAATTGCAGATAGAACTGCCATAAGACCCAGCTATCCCACTGCTGGGTATATACCCAAAGGTATGGAAATCATCATGTCAAAGAGACACCTATATTCTCATGTTTATTGCAGCTCTATTTACAATAGCCCAGAATTGGAACCAACCTAAAAGCCCATCATCAGATGAATGGATAAGAAAAAATGTGGTATATTTACACAAGGGAATACTACTCTGCCATAAAAAAAGAATGAAATACTGTCATTCACAGCAACATGAATAAACTTAGAGGAAATTATGTTAAGTGAAATAAGCCAGGCACATAAAGAGAAATATCACATGTCCTCACTTATATGTGGGAACTAATGAAAACAAATAAGTAAACAAACAAACAAATAAACAGAAAAACAAGATACAATCACAATAATACATTGAACTTTTTAATAGAAGAGAACAGAACTGAGGTTTCCAGAGGTAGGAATTGGTAAAGGGCCACCAAAATTGATTACATCATATAATGATGAATGTAGTAATTCTACTGATTTGAACATCACATATTGCACAATGGTACTCATACTCAATGCTGCACCCCACAGACATGTACAGTCAACTATGTCTCAATAAAAGAATACAATAAGAATACTGATTTGAACATCACATATTGCACAATGGTACTCATATTCAATGCTGCACCCCACAGACATGTACAGTCAACTATGTCTCAATAAAAGAATACAATAAGATAAGCTCTCCCATCTCCACCTCCATTTCCCCCACCCTACCATCGTCCCCCACCCCTCCCACTGCTCCAAAATAACATCTTAGAATGTAAAATAACAATTATAATTAATTAATTAAAAATAAAATAATTTTAAAAACTGAAAAGAAAATAGAAAAAAAATTTTTTAATTACAGAATATCCAAGAACCGTGAGACAACTACAAAAGGTGTAACCTAAACATAAATAGGAATACCAGAAGGAGAAGAAAAAGAAAAATGTACACAAGAAATATTTGAAGCAATAATGCCTGAGAGGTTATACAAATTAATGTCAGAGGCCAAACCACAGATACAGGAAGTTCAGAGAAAACAAAGTAGGATAAATGCCAAAAAGAAAAAGAAAAAACTACACCTAGGCATAAAATATTCAAACTTCAGAAAATCAAGAATAAAGAAAAAATCTTAAAAGAAACAGATGGGAAAAACACCTTACCTATAAAGGAGCAAAGATAAGAATTATGTCTGACTTCTCCTCAGGAAACATGCAAGCAAGAAGAGAGTGGAGTGAAATATCTACAGAATTGAGAGAAAAAACCCTCCAACCTATGATTCTGTAACCTGTGAAATTATCCTTCAAAGAAGAAATACAGACTTTCTCTGACAAAGAAAAATTGAGGAAATTTGTTGCCAGTAAGACCTGCTTGCAAGAACTGTTAGAAATTCTTCAGAGAGGAGAATTATATGTCATAAACTCAGATCTATACTAAAAAGGAAGAGCATCCAAGAAGGAATAAGGTAAGGTAAAATAAAAACATTTATGTTTCTTATTCTTAGTTGATCTAACAGAAAATGGTTTGTTCAGAATAATAATAGCAAGAATATATTTGACTATATATGTTTGTGTGTGTGTGTATGCTTATGTATATATGAAATGAATGGCAAAAATGATACAGAAACAAGAATGAAGACTTGGGAATCTTTTGTTGTTATCATAAGGTACTTGCACTACTTGTGAAGTTTTATATTGTTAATTGAAAGTGGACTTGGGGGCCGGCCCGGTGGTGCACTGCTACAGTGTGCCACTTGGGAAGCGCGGCTGCGCTCCCGCCGAGGGTTCGGATCCCACATACAGACCGGTTCCCGCTCACTGGCTGAGCGAGGTACGGGAGCAACACCGAGGGTTGCGATCCCGTTGCCGGTCCCGGTCTGGTACGGGCGCAACACTGAGGGTTGCGATCCATTGCCGGTCACGAAAAAAAAAAGACAAAAAGGAAAAAAAAAGAAAAAGAAAGTGGACTTGGATTAGTAAATGTATATTGTATATGTATAGTGCAAACTCTAGGGAAATCACTAAAAAAAGTCTTAAAAAAGAAGCATAATTGATATGCTAAGAAAGGAAAGAGAACTGAATTTTATAAGATGCTTAAATAAAACCACAAAAGGCAGAAAAAGTGTGGAAGAAAAATAGGAAAAAGGAACAAGGGCAACAAATACAAAATATTAACAAATATGGTAAATATTAATCAAACTTTATCAATAACCATTTTAAATGTCAATGGTGTAAGTATACCAATTAAAGGACAGAGATTTTCAGAGTGTATTAAAACACAAGACCAAATTTTATGTTGTCTACAAGAAACCCACAGTAAATATAAGACATATGTAGATTAAAAGTAAAGGGATGGAGAACGATATATTATACAAACACTAATCAAAAGAAAGAGGGAATAACTATATTAATTTCAGACAAAGCAGACTTCAGAACAAGGAAAATTATCAAGGATAAAGAGGGGCATTACAGAATGATAAAAGGGTCAATACTCCAAGAACACATAACAATCCTTAACGTGTATGCACTTAGCAATAGAGTGTCAAAATGTGTGAGGAAAAAACTAATAGAACTTTGAGGAGAAATAGGGGAATGCACTATTATAGTTGGAGACTTTAACACTCTTTACCAGAAATAGACTGATCCAGTAAGCAGAAAGTCAGTAAAGACATCTTAGAATTCAAAAGTACCATCAATCAACTGAACATAATTGACATCTATAGAATACTTTATCCAACAACAGCAGATAACACATTTTTCTCAAGCTCACATGGAACATTAACCAAGGCAGACCACCTTCTGGACCATAAAAAACACCTTAACAAATTTAAAAGCATAAAAATCATGCAACATCTGCCTTCCAACCACACTGGAATTAAACTAGAAATCAATAAAAGAAAGACAGTTGGAAAATCCCCAAATAGTCCTAGATTAAGCAACACACTTCTAATTAACACATGTCAGAGGAGAAATATCAAGAGAAATGTTTAAACTTTTGAACTAAATGAAAATGAAAATACAACTTATCAAAATTTGTGGGATGCAACAAAATTAGCACTTAGAGATAAATTTATAGCATTTAATGTATATATTAGAAAAGAAGAGAGATCTATAATCATTAATTTAAGCTCCCACCTTAGGAAACTAGAAAAATAATAGCAAATTAAATACAAAGTAAGCAGAAGAAAAGAAATAAAAATTAGAGCAGAAATCAATGAAACTGAAAACAGGAAATCAATTGAGAAAACCAATAAAACCAAAATTGATTCTTTGAAAAGCTCAATAACACTGATAATCCCCTAGCCAGGCACTAAGAATAAAAAAGTGAAGACACAAATTACTAATATCATAAATAAGAGACAGGACATACTACAGAACTCATGTACATTAAAAGGAGAATAAAAGAATATTATGAATAACTCTATGTCCACTAGTTTGATTTCTAGATCAAATGAATGAATTCCTTGAAAGACGTAATCTGTCAAAACTCACACAAGAAGAAATAGACAAATTGAATAGAATTATATCTATTAAATAAATTGAATTAATAACTAATAACCCCCAAAATAGAAAACACAGACCCAGAGAGTTCACTGGTAAAATCTACCAAACATTTATGGAAGAAATTATATCAATTCTCTACAATCTCTTCCAGAAGATAGAAGCAGAGGGAATATTTCCTAATTCATTCTATGAGGCCAGCATTACCCTAAGACTGAAACCAGACAAAGATACTATGATAAAAGAAAACTACAGACCAATATCTCCCATGAATATAGATGCAAAAAATCCTCAAAAAATATTAGAAATCGGGGCCGGCCCGGTGGCGCACTGCTACAGTGCGCCGCTTGGGAGTGCGGTGGCACTCCCGCCGAGGGTTCGGATCCCACATACAGACTGGCCGCTCACTGACTGAGCGAGGTGCGGGTGCGACACCGAGGGTTGCGATCCCGTTGCCGGTCCCGGTCTGGTATGGGCGCGACACTGAGGGTTGCGATCCGTTGCCGGTCACGAAAAAAAAAGGGAAAAAATATATATATTAGAAATCAAATCTAAAACAGTATAAAAAGAATTATACACTACTAACAAACAGAACTTCTCCAAGGTATGCCAGACTTGTTCCACATTTGAAAATGAATTAATATATACAACACATCAACAGGCATAAGAAGAAAAATTACATGATCATATTAATAGATGCAGAAAAAGCATTTGACAAAATCCAACACACATTCATGATTTAAAAAACAAAAAAAACTCTCAGCAAGCTATAAATAGAAGGGAACTTCCTTAACTTGATAAAGGAAATCTACAAGGCAGATGGCAGGAGCACAACTAGGGACCTCAGGAGACACCAAGGGCAGCTGCTGCCACTGCTGCAGACACCTCTTCAACATGGGTGAGCGATCACACCCACCACCACTGCAAGTTTGGCTCACTGCCACACCAACAGACATGCCCACCATGCAGGTGGCCCACCAACCACTTGACTGCATTGACACAAGAAGAGTCACCAGCAGAGCCTAGGGAAAAAAGTGAGTGAGTGCAGACCCACATCCAATGGCCCAACTTCTAGGGGGAATTACACTGCCACACATGGCAGTATACCTGGGGGTGGGAGATACATGTGTAGCCCACATGACCATTGTCATCCAGGGAGAGACACACGGAACCCCTCAAGAGTACAGAATCCTGGGATACCCAAACAGAGTAGAAAGGAAATTCCCAATCACCACCAACCTATCCCCAAACTGGGGGGAAAAAGGACCAAGGAGGAGCCTCAGCATGTAGGAAAGAGGAAAGAGAAATCCCACCCCAGGTCACCCATTCAAACTAAGGAGTTCTAGTATACCCCAGTGCACCCACCAAGGTCACAGGACAGAAGCCAGGGTGCCAACAAGCCCACTGAGGGACACTCATCAAAGCCAAAGAGTGACAGAGCACACAGGCACTTCTCCCAAGAACTTGAGAGCTTACCTACATTCTCTAAAAACTAACACAATATCAGTACCCTCAGCAAAGAATTACTAAATGCCCCAGTGCCTATGCCCAGGAGACACTCACATGTAACTCCAACCGTGTCAAAAGTACCCACATGGAGACTACACTACTATGACTACCCGGACCAATATTAAAACACCCTACTCAATGGTCAATATAAAATCTACAGGAGAAAGTCCCTCTACTCAAAGCCCACTCCAGAGTAATAGAAGAAGCAACTGCCATAACAGATGACCAGACATCATTGTAGAGATACAAGAAATACGAAAAACAAGAAAATGTGACACCACCAAAAGAATACAGTAATTCTTAAGAACTTGACTCTACAGAGCAAGAAACCCTTGAAATGACTGAAAAAGAATTCTGAGCAATAATCCTGAGAAAACTCAATGAGATATGAGAAGACTCAGTTAGACAACACAATGAAATAAGATAAAGTATCCAGGATATGAAGGAGGAAATTTACAAAGACATGAATATCTTTAATAAGTATGTAGCAGAACTTCTGGAACTGAAGGATTCATTCAATGAAATAAAAAACACAACTGAGAGCTTAAGCATCAGGTTAGAGCAAGCAGCAGAAAGAAATTCTGATCTTGAAGATGGCCTTATAAAATAATCCAGGAAGATAAAAAGAAAAAAGAATTTCACAAAATGAAGAAAGTCTAAGAGAGCTAGCAGACAACCATAAGCATACAAACATCTGAATCATGGGTGTCCCAGAAGGAGAGGAGAAAGAGAAAGTCATTGAAAATATATTCAACAAAATAATAAGGAAAGACTTCCCAGGTATAGGGAGAGACATGGACTTCAGATCCAGGAGGCGAAAAGATCACCAAACAGATTGAATCCAAAATGATGCTCTCTGCGACACATTACACTCAAACTGGAAAAGCTCAAAAACAAAGACAGAATCTCTAAAAAAGCAAGAGAAAAGCATCAAGTCTCTCACAACCATACAACCAGCCCTGCAACAAATCCTCAAGGGAGTCCTGCATCTAGAATCTGAAAAGTAATCATTACCATGAATACACAGGAAATAACAGGGAGAACAAGAATGCAAAAGAAAAAGAGAAAGCTATATCTGACCACCTCAAAAAAAACAACAAATGTCTAAGACAAACAATAAAAGGGTAAGAAAAGAACAATAGATTTTTTTTTTCTTTTTGTCTTTTTTACTGACCGGTAACGGGATCACAACCCTCGGTGTTGCACCTGCACTGCGCTCAGCCAGTAAGCAGGAACAGGTCTCCACATGGGATCCGAACCCTTGGCGGGAGCGCTGCCATGCTCCCAAGCGGTGCACTCTCCAGTGCGCCTCTGGGCCGGCCCAGAACAATAGATATTTAAGATAGCCAAACAAAAAATGCCAGTAGTAGGACAATACCTTTCAATAACAACACGAAATTAAAATAGATTAAATTTGAGCCCAGCTGAGTGTGCACCAATCAGAGAGACACCTTGCCGGAGAGGCCCAATATCTGTGGAGACCACACACCCCACAGTGCCAGCATGTGACCCAGCAAGTAGGCCTCACTGCTGCTGGACTCCATCCCCAGCCTGGCTAAGTGCACACTGACCAGAGAGGTGCCCCACCAGAGAGGCCCAAGATCTGCAGAGACCACACGCCCATGGTGCCAGCATGCGACCAAGCTGGTAGGCCTCACCACCACCACCTGACTCTATCCCCAGCCTGGTCGAGTGCACACCAACCAGAGAGGTCCCTCCCTGGAGAGGTTCATGACCAAAGGCTACCATGCACCTGAGGCACCAGTGGGTGACAGAGCAGACACTGAGGCAGCCATGCCAAATATGCAGCCCCAGCAGCATCCTAGCCAGACAATAGTGTCAAACCAGTGGACTGTGAAATCCCCTGCCACAATGAGTAAACATCAAAGGAAAGACACCAGAAATATGAAAAATCAATTATATTCACAACCAAAGGGTAATAACTCTCAAGCTCTAGATCCTATAGAACAAGAAGCCCTTGAAATGTCTGACAAGGAATTTTGAGTGATAATTCTAAAGAAACTAAATGAGATACAAGAAAACTCAGCTAGACAACACAATTAAATGAGGAAAAGCATACAGGATCTGAAAGAGGAAATGTACAAGGAAATCAATGCCCTGAAAAAGAATGTAGCAGAACTTGCCGAGCTGAAGAATTCATTCAACAAAATAAAAAACACAACAGAGAATTTAACCAGCAGGCTTGCAGAAGCAAAAGAGAGAACTTCTGACCTTGAAGATGGGCTGAATGAAATAACACAGGCAGACAAAAAAAAAAAAAAAAAGAATTAAAAACTTTGAAGAAAATCTAAGAGAGATATCAGACAACCTTAAGCACTCAAATATCCAACTCATGGGTATTCCACAGGGGGAGGAAAAAGGAGATTGCATTGAAAACATATTCAACAAAATAGTGGCAGAAAACTTCCCAGGTATAGAAAAAGACACAGATCTTCAGATTCAGGAAGGTCAAAGATCCCCAACTGTATTCAACGCAAAAATGTCTTCTCCAAGACACATTATAGTCAAATTGGCAAAACTCAAAGACAAAGAGAGAATCTTGAAAGCTGCAAGAGAGAAGCATCAAATCACCTATAAGGGAGCCCCAATCAGGCTAACATAGGACTTTTCATCACAAACCCTAAAAGCCAGAAAAGAATAGGATAATATATTCAAAATACTAAAAGACAGACATTGCCAGCCAAGAATACTCTACCCTGCAAGGCTATCCTTCTGAAATGAAGGGCAAATAGTATATTTCTCAGACAAACAAAAACCGTGGAGTTCACGACCACATGACCACCCTTACAAGAAATTCTCAAGAGAGTACTGGGTTTGTTATCTGAAAAATAACTACCACTGCCATAAAAACTCAAGAAAAATCAAAACCCACTAGTAAAATGAAAATGCCAACAATGAAGGGGAAAAAAAGTTTATCTACAACCCAAGGAACCAACAAATGCAGAAGATAAACAGTAAATCAGAAAGAAAGGACAAAAAGACACTTAAGACATCCAAACAAAAACCAATACAATGCTAGGAGAAAATCAACACTTTCCAATAACAACTCTTAATGTAAAAGGATTAAATTCCCCAATCAGAAGACACAGACTGGCTGACTGGATTAAAAAGAAGGGCCCAACTATATGCTGCCTTCAAGAGACCCACCTCATCTATAAAGACGCACGTAGACTAAGAGTGAAAGGACAGAAAAAGATTTACCATGCAAACAGAAATGAAAAACAAGCTGGAGTAGCTATTCTTATATCTGATAAAATAGACTTTAAACTAACAATGATAAAAAGAGATAATGAGGGCCACTACCTAATGATAAAAGGATTGATCCATCAAGAAGAAATAACAATAATAAATATATACACACCCAATGTCAGAGCAGCCAGATTTATAAAGCAAACTCTATTAGACCTAAATAAGGAAATAGACACTAATACCATAATAGCAGGGGACCTGAACACCCCACAATCAATATTGGACAGATCATCTAGGCAAAGAATCAGCAGAGAAACACAAGATCTAAACAATACTCTAGACCAATTGGACTTGGCAGATATCTACAGAACATTCCATCCAACAACCTCAGAATATTCATTCTTCTCATCAGCACATGGATCATTCTCCAGGATAGATCACATGCGAGGTCACAAATTAAGTCTCAGAAAATTCTAAAAAAT
>NW_007726853.1:53085-63367 GCF_000696425.1 Galeopterus variegatus
TCAAAAATACGCAATAAAAAGCCAAAAGAAAATAACACAACAAATGCAAATCAAAACTACATCTCACCCCAGTTAGGATGGCTAAAATCCAAAAGACTCTGAACAATAAATGCTGGCGAGGTTGCGGAGAAAAAGGAACTCTCATACATTGTTGGTGGGAATGCAAAATGGTTCAGCCTCTATGGAAAATGTTGTGGAGGTTCCTCAAAGAATTGCAGATAGATCTACCATATGACCCAGCTATCCCACTGCTGGGAATATACCCAGAGGAATGGAAATCATCAAGTCGAAGGTATACCTGTTTCCCAATGTTCATTGCAGCACTCTTTACAATAGCCAAGAGTTGGAACCAGCCCAAAGGTCCATCATCAGATGAGTGGATATGGAAAATGTGGTGTATCTACACAATGGAATACTACTCAGCTATAAAAAAGAGTGAAATACTGCCATTTGCAGCAACGTGGATGAACCTAGAGAGAATTATATTAAGTGAAACGAGTCAGGCACAGAAAGAGAAATATCACATGTTCTCACTTATTTGTGGGTGCTAAAAGTAAATAAATAAATACAGAAATAACTGGTGGGGGGGAGGAAATACGTCAATTACAATTCCTTGAAGTTGATATGACAAGAGAACAGTAAGGCGATTGTTGGGAGGGAGTGGGGATAGGGAGGAGGAGGGAGGTTTTGGTAATTGGCCACAATAATCAACCACATTGTATATTAACAAAATAAAATAAAATTTAAAAAATAATAATAAAAAAATAAATTCCTTAGCATAATCTCCCCCCAAAAATCTCAGCAAATTATTTTGTGGATATCAATAAACTGATTCTAAAGTGTATACGAGAGGAAAATGACCCAGAATCGCCCACTTGATATTGAAAAACAGAGGACTGACACTACCCAACTTCTACACTTACTCTAAAGCTACAGTAACTGAGGCAGTGTGATATGAGCAGAAATTAGACAAAAAGATCAATGGAAAAACTACAAAGCACGGAAACAGAACCACATAAATATAGCCAACTAATCTTTAACAAAAAAGTAAAGGCAATACAATGAGAGCAAAGACATTCTTTTCAACAAATGGTGCTGGAACAACTGAGCATCCACATACAAAAGTAAATCAACACACAGACTTTGCACCCTTCACAAAATTAACTCAAATGGATCAAAGATCAAAATGTAAAATGCAAAACTATAAAACTCCAGGGAAAAATCTAGGTGACCTTGGGTAAGGCAGTGAATTCCTTAGATGTAACACCAAACGTATGATTCATGAAAGAAATAATTGATAAGCTGGATGTCATTAAAATTAAAAACTTCTGCCCTACAAAAGACAATGTCAATAGAATGAGAAGACAAGCCCAGACCGGGAGAAAATATTTGTGAAAGACACATCTGATAAAGGACTGTTATCCAAAATATACAAAGAACTCTTAAAACTCAGTAATAAGGAAAAAAACAACATGATTTTTAAATGTGCAGAAGACCTGAACAGACACCTCATATAGATGCCAAATAAGCAAATGAAAAGATGCTCAGCATCATATGTCATTAGAGAATTGCTAATTAAAACAATGAGGTACTATTACACATCTATTAGAATGGCCAAAATCCAGCACTGACAGCATCAAATGCTGGAAAGGACGTAGAGCAACAGGAATGTTCATTCATTGCTGGTGGAAGTGCAAAATGGCACAGCCACTTTGGAAGACAGTTTGGAAGTTTTTTACAAAACTAAACGTAGTCTCACCATAAGACACAGCTATCATGCTTATTTACCCAAATGAATAGAAAATTTATGCGTACGCAAAAACCTTCACATGGTTATTTATAGCAGCTTTCCTCATAATGGCCAATACCTGGGAGCAACAAGATGTCCTTCAGTAGGTGAGTAAGTAAATAAGCTGTGATACATCCAGACAATAGAATATTACTCAGCACTAAAAACAAATGAGCTTTGAAGCTGTGAAAAGACATGGAAGATATTTAAATGCATATTGCTAAGTGAAAGAAGCCAATCTGAAAAGGCTATATACTCTGTTATTCCAACTGTATGACATTGTGTGAAAGGCAAAACTGTGGAGATGGTAAAAATATTAATGGTAGCCAGGAGTTAGAGGAGGAAGAGGGATACGTAGGCAGAGCAAAGAGGATTTTTAGGGCAGTGAAATTATTCCCTATGATACTGCAATGGGGGATAAATGTCATTACACATTTGTCCAAACCCATAAAATGTATGCCATCAAAAAATGAACCCTAATGTAAACTATGGGCTTAAGTAAAAATGTCATGTCAATGAGGGTTCATCAATGGTAACAAATGTGCCACTGTGGCATGCATGTCCACAGTGGGGAAGGTTGTAAGTATGTGGGGCGGGAGGTATATAGGAAATTTCTGTACTTTCTGCTCAAATGTGCTATGAACCTAAAACTGTGCTAAAAAAAAAATAGTTTATTAATTTTTAGAAAGTTAAAATAAAACCCTTTTAAATTCATTTTTTCATTCGTTTCCTGAATAAATTTATCAAGCATCTCCCTTCTGCCTGTGTGTTAGTCTGGGTCCTTCAAGGAGCAGGCGTCAAGACAGGATAAAATGCACAAGAAGTTTATTAGAGGAAATATGTATGAGAGAAATTTGGGAGAGTGCCAGGAAAGGCCAAGAGAGCTATCACACTGTGATGCAAGTCTGACTCCGAATAAAGGAGAGAGAGAAGGAGAGAAGGTTAGGTAGAAGCTTGCTAAATTGCTATGTAGTCTAAGAAAAGTTGGGTAAGGCCATTGGGGAGTCCTTGAGCCAAAGGTGCCCATCAAACGAGCTTTGCATCTCTCAGAAATGGGTCTGCTTAGTATCCCTGCTGTGCACAGCCAGTGGCTAGGAGCAGCCCATGGGAAACGTGGATTTGGCGCAAACTCAGAGCCAAACAGCTGGAGCTCTTGGTCCCTGCAGTTGGGGATCTGAGAGGTACATTCTCTTGGTCACCACAGACAAAAATTTTTTTTACTCCCCATGAAAGGGAAGAGTGGTTCTAGCAATGGACAGGAACAGAGGACTTAACCTAAGCTGCTTCTAATCCAGTAGCCATCCACCAGAAGCCATTCTGGTGAGTCAGCAAAAGCCAGGGCATTCTCACCAATACTTCCTAATCTGGAGAGATGCAAACAGAATGAGAGGATTCTTTTTAAATGTACTCAGTCAGATTGTTGATGTTCTTGGCTGGTTTATATTCCTCCACCCTCACTTACTAGGTATTGGAGAATAGAAATTCTGTTAGTTGGTTTCAATTCAGCATCTTAATCCAGAGTCCTCCATTTGTTTTTGTGATCACATCAGCTATGGTGTGGGGAATGGATTGAAGAAAGGCAAATTCTAAGCAAAGAGACCAGTTAGGTGCCCGGAGTAAAGGAGTGCCATGCAGGTGGAGAGAAGAGAATTGTCTGGAAACATTTTGGAGATACAATGGATAGGATTGTTGATGGGTTAAATGTCCCTTCCTTCAAAGATTGCACACTTGGACAGGTTGCAAGGTAGGGACTGTCAAAAGGCCACCACAATTTAAAAATATAAAATACTGTCACTCTTTATTTTCTATCACAATGCTACCATGGAAGGGCCATCTTAAAGGATGCTTTTAACTCCATCCAATCACATAGCTTCCTGTTGCGATGTTCACAAAATGGCCCATCACCATCCTTTTTGTCCATTAATATTGTTTTCTTAATTTTCTTTTTCAAATGAACTCATCTACTAAAAGCAGATGAGAACTCAAAATCATTTTATAAGACCATCTGGGTAATAATGCAAGCGCTCAGTAATTTTCAATTAGATGGAGACAGTGTCCCCGAATAGGAAATTCGCCAGAAAGTTGGAAAGAGGATATAAAAAGCACATGCCTAACATCACTGCGAGCGAGAATACAGGATTACCTTAAGAAGTTGTCTTTGACTTCTTTTCTGAGCACAATAGCTGCTTTATTTAACTTAATGAAAGCGTATTCTATTAGATTGAGCTCAACCTATAAACCTAGCTACAGACTTTATTCTTGGAAAGAGGAAGCACAGGGTGAGTGTGCATGAATGTCTGCTACCCTCGCACGAACCTGACCTCAGTGCCACACCCTTCATGAGGGGGTCACTTAAGCGCCTTCCGAGGTGGGGTATGCAAGCTCGCATCCAGAGAGGAGAGAATGAGCACTGTGAGGGAGAGCAGGACCACCAGCTCTGCAGATTTGGGGGAGACTCAGCACGGAAAGTCACATCTAATGAGGATGCTGGGAGCAGTCTTCTGTGTGTGGTATAGGTCTCCCGCTCCATCTCGTCCATGAATTCTGTAATACCCACATTGCATGTGGAAGCCATTTAATGAACAGTCTGGACTCTGAGGATACAAACAGAAACAGTTTTACTTTTTTCTCTTTCTACTGCTTCCAGCATGTTCTTGTGGATTTCCTTCCTCCATCTTTTGATGGTATCCCAGGCAGATCCAATGATCTTCTAATTCCTTTTTTCTCATGAACAATCCCCTTTCAGTCATAAAGACTCATTTTCAGATAGTTTAACTTCCTATTTTAAAACAAAACTTGAACCTCATATCTAATTCCAAGCGCCTTCTCTTTCCTTGTTCCCCACAGTCTGCCTCGACTGCCCACTCCTGCCCCAGTCAGACCTGACCTTGGCTCGGGGACTTGCAGTGGAGGTTGAGCATGACCTGTTCCTCCAGCTTCTCCCTTCTTTTCTGGCCCTTTCAGGGACAGTGCATGAAGAGGGATTAGAGAAAGAGAAAAAAGTTTTGTGGGGTTTTTTTTTCTTTCCCTTAGATGGTCACTGGTATATTTCTCCCTTGGCTGACACCAGGTGGCTACTTCTGTGTTGCCCCCACTCAAATGCTGGTTTCTTGTGAGACGTGTGAGTTCTTCAGCGTCACTGTTCCGTGCCCGGAGGAGGTAACGTGCTCTTCAGTTGCTCTCTTTGGGCCACCTCTTAGCTCTTGCCTCCCATAGCAATTACCGCAGTTAAGTCCCCTCACATGTGTGCTGCCATTTGAGGAAGATTCCTTCTAGATGACTTAAGCCTGGCCACCATCTGTGGCAAGAGAAATGCAGTCTAAATGCTGCTTCTATCCTCCCTTATTCTCCTCTATGCCATTGCAGGCTGTACCATCCCCCTCTTACCTCCAGAATTCTCCAAACTGTAATTAAGCCCCATTCTCCATATCCAAGGACACCCACACACACACTCCAAGTTCCAGCATCGAGAAGTTAAGCCCTCCAAGAATTCTCTCCCCTCGCTCGCTGGTGGCAGAGCTGGAATGGCTGCCATGCTCCTGAGCTCAGCTAGCACCCAGGCAGGGAGTGAGATCCCAGCCTCCCTTTCTTAAAACATCCACCCCTAAACTCTATGATAGTTTTCTTGGAATCCTGTTACTTGGCTCTGAAAGTGGAGATGCCATAACACTCTTCACTAAGCCTAAATTCCCACATCAATAAACTGTTGAGAGAGCTCTCTTCAAATGTCATATCTTCACTTAATATGATAGTTAAGGTGTAGTAGGAGTCGGTGATAGTCGTAGAATGAGTAGATTACTCTAGAAAGCCATAAAGGGTACATCTGCCAGCTCCCTGGGACTCTCTTAAGAATGTGGGGGGACTCTGCTCTCCTCAGCTATGGGGCTTTACAGGAATCTGAGAAAACAGAGAAAGTCTCATGCATGAGCAGGTCATACACAACATTGGGCTGGTGGGAATGGGTCATTCTTTGCAAATGTAGAGATATGACAGCTGTGTGGCAAGTTTGGCACTCGCTGAGAACCAAGGCTGCTGGGTGAGGGACATGTGTAATGAATACACATGAAAAGGTAACTTTATAACCAGTTTCTGAACATCCCCATGTTGAGTAAGTGCCCCAGACACTTCATAATGAAAACATTTCCAGTTGGTCAGCAAATATCAGCAAAAACCAGCAGTGTGCCAGGTGCTGGACATAGGAAAATGGACAGAACCCAAAGGTGGGGGGCAGAGTGTCCTTTTCTTTTTTTTTTTTTTTCCTTTTCGTCTTTTTTACCGACCGGTAATGGGATCGCAACCCTCGGTGTTGCGCCCGCACCACGCTCAACCAGTGAGCAGGAACTGGTCTCCACATGGGATCCGAACCCTCGGTGGGAGCACCGCCGCACTCCCAGACGGCACACTCTCCAGTGTGCCACTGGGCCGGCCCCAGAGTGTCCTTTTCAAAATTTATCCAGGCGTCTAATGGTTAAGTGAAAGCAAACAAAAACCTCAATCAAACTCTTCCTAAATGGATTTCGTAAGTGTGTTCATTGGGAGCAGATTGCAATATCAGTAAGTACTGTGTAATGCACTGACTTGCTATTCAATTTTTACAGGGAACTTTGCAGTTTTTCCGCTAAACCATGAATCCTGTTTATCAGAAGACCAATTTCACCCCACCCAGTATCCACAGGAAGAAGTTCACTCATTTGGGAGGCTCAATTACTCCCTCCCACTTCCCAGAACCAGACTTGAGAAAGCTCAAAGCGTCCTCATACATCACTGCCTTGGAACCGAGGTTAATTTTTCAGAGTGTTTAAGAACGCATGCAAATGGTTATCTTTAAAGATGCATCAAATTACAGGAAAAAATGAATAATATCCTGGAGGTAGGACTCCATCAATTCAATCAGTGAGCATTTCCTTTTGCCAGTTAATTCTTCAATTATCGTGATTCATACTACCAAGTTCCCACACCAAATGACTAGGTTCCATTTGCTTGCACAAGAAAATGTTTTGTTTTGTTTTGTTTTGTTTTTCTGGATAATATGGTTCCTATGTATGAAAATCCTACAAGGTGCTGGGAACTCTGTACAGATGAGTTCTTACAACAACTGTAGAAAATAGCTTATATATTCCCATTTAATTAAGAGGAGTAGATGATACTTAGAATTATTAAATAATTTGCCTCTACTCATGCAAGTCACAACTATGGACAGAGAATTTTAAGTTAGGTTTCTCTAATCCAGAGCCTAGATTCTACCCCTACCCTATCTCTCTAAAGAAGATTAAAGAAAACTGTTCTGAGAAATGTAGCTAAGAAGTGATAACAAAGAGAAGAAAAGCTCATGCATCTCTGCTAAATAGGTCCACAGTAACAACATCCCACCTTGGATATGCTGTGTGCCAAATACCTGCAAGTTCTTCTCTAAAAAGCCCCAATATGGATAACATAACTAATGAAGTTTCTCTACTTTAGTGCTATGACACTCAAATGAGAATATTCATAGCTCTTGATACTGTCACATTTATGAGTTCCCAAAATCAGTGATCTTTGAGTGAGGTCTAAGCGTCATCTGGTCCCACAGTCCCTAATGGGACTCTTCACACCTCCTCCAACAGGTCCTTTAGCCCTTGCTGGAACAGTCGGGGACAGGAACTCACAGACTCCCCACGAAAAGATGGCATCCCCTTCCATCTTTGCACAGCTCAGAGAGAAAAACTTCTTTATTCTGAGCATGGATCTCATGCCCTGTGGTTTCTATCCATGGTTCTGCCTTTTGCAGCTCAGAACAATTTTAATCCATCTTTTACATGACGACCTGTCATATATTTGAAGGCATCTCTCATATTCCCAATTGAAACTTTGAAGCAGCCCCTGACATTTTAAAATATAAATATGACCTGATTTTAAGTCCCTTCATTATTCTAGTCACTTGCCCCTGGGCTAGACTGTTATTTCTAGGTCCCAGCCTGGCCATTTGCAGGTCTCTTGACTGGTCTTCTTGCTTCATTCATAAACTATATGAATAGTTCCACTCAGCACCTGGAATATTTCTTTAAAATGTAAATACGATCATGTCTCTCACCCACTCAAACCCCTCCAGAAGCTCCACATTTAAAACAAAATTTATACTCCTTACCTCACTGTATTAGCATCTCACTGTTTTGCTTTCAGAGTGTGATGGGTAACTAACCCGAACCAATAAAACTTCACCATTGCTGGACAACTTTGCGACTGCTCTGAATTTTATTCACATTTAGATAAATACTTGTGTGAAATATGTGCAGAGCAGATGCAAGGGTAATTTTGGTTTGTATGATCTGAAATGCAAGCATGTCCAAAAGTAAAATACCTTGACCTCTGACCCTGACACTTGGAATATTTTATGAACTTTCCAACTCCTTGTAGATACCAGCTCTTCTGATACAAACTCTGGCTTTTCCATTATTATAAACATCTAAAGTGGAGAAGGTTTTCTTAAAATCTTCTCATCAAAGAAGTATATCCCCAAGTCATTCTAAATAAACACAGCATAATATAACTATAAATATGAGTGTAGTAATGTTGTGTGCTACAGCATCTAAACCAGGAGTTTTTCATCTGGAATCCATGGGCCTCTGAAATCGTATATGAAATTCTCTGTGTGTGTGTGTGTGTGTGTGTGTGTGTGTGTGTGTGTAAAGAGAGAGAGAGAACACAATGCTCCCCTGGAAACCTGCACTACCCATCTGAGCATTTTCCGCTCTGGGTAGCAGTGTGTTTACTTTCTGCCTTCCCACATAGACTGTGGACTCTGTTCCTTCATTGCTCTACACCTATTACCTGAGCTCTTACTGAGAGCCAGCACCATCACTAAACAGAGGGAATCAATGAATAGTATGCAAGCCAGATTGTGTGCCCTCATGGAGTTCCATCCAGTGCTGGAGACATACATTAAATCAATAGTCATAGAAATATGTAACTACAAACTGTGATAAATGCTAGAAAGTAAAAATGCAGAAGAACCTAATTTAATGATGGGGCCTTAGAAAGGCATCCTAGGGAAAGTGACGCTTCAGCTGAGAGCTAAAGAATGGAAAGTAGTAACTAGTAAGGAATCTCTCAAGTCTACATGCCCCTCAAAGGGTAGGAGACAGTCTACCTTCCTGTGAGACAGCCCAAGGCATGGGTACCTGCTGGTAGCTTGTCTCCAAAAACAGCCACCATCAATTCCTGCCCCCTTTGTATCTACATTCCGCTCCATTCTCTCGAATTTGGGTGGGGCTTTAACTGTTTTCACCAATAGAAGGTGACTGAAGTGATGTTATGCCAGTGCTGCTTTCTTTCTCTTGAAACCCTGAGCTGCCATACAAGAAGTCCAGGTGATTCAGCTGGACAGAGGATGCATGGAAGAGCTCTGAGGAGCAGCCCTGTGAGTGAGGCGGCCGTCCTGGACTTCTAGCCCTTTGAACCTTCTGAGGACTTCAACCCCTGCAGCTATTAACTGTAACTGCAAGGCAGAGCCCAGTAAGAATTGCCAAGCCAAGCCTCCTCAACCCATAGAACCATGACAGATCATCATAAAGTATTGTTTTAAGCCATCAGGTTCAAGGGTAGTTGGTTACACAGTAATAGATAACCAGATTATCTGCCAATGACCATGTTAAGATTCATTTGGGGGCTTAGCCTAAGAGAAGTAGGTTTATATCAGCTGACAGGGCCTCCTGAGAACAACATTTATTCAGGTATTCTTCCTTTGAGGGAAAGACAACAAAGATTGGTTTCCCAATGGATCCAACCCTCCACCTGCCCATACGTCAAGATTTCTCTTACTCTGGGCTGGAGAGGAGTGACCTAGAATGTCTCTGACAAGGCTCTACCCTGACCTTGGACCTGAGTCTCTACGAGAGCCTCTGCCACTTTCTTCAAGTTAACTATACTGCTGTGGTTTGCAAACCTTTTATAAAAGTCCAGCTCCAAGGCAGGTAAAGATGGTGTTTCTCTTTCTTATGATCAGCATTCACCTTGAATTTCACTTCTTGCTTTTCAGGATCCAGCATCTGCTGGAGGAGACCCACCTCCTGCTACTTTCATGTCCATTAGATGAGTAGAGCGTAGACAGTGAGGGAGCAGGAGGAGGAAAGGAAGAAGCCAGTCTTGAAATTGACAAGAGTGTTTTTGTTTGCACATCTTGCATTATTAACATCCCTGCTTAGCATAATTAGCTACCTTCTCAAGCTTACACACAACCGGCAGTGTTTACGCCTCCAGTTGATAACTAAACCATCAGCAGTGCAGTCCAGTTCCCAGAAGGCTGAATACAGGTGGTTCGGAATGCTGCAGGGTGCCAATGGCTCAGAAAAGCAGGATACATAAGCTTTAATTGCTGCTAAAAATATATTCACTAGAAGAATCAGGCTCCTTCCGTCTGTCTGGAGTGCATAAAAGCATCTGTGGATTTGGCAATCTTCAGAAAGACCCTGCAGAACAAAGGAAAAGATGGACAAATGTGAATGAATGAACTATACT
>NW_007726853.1:63786-81167 GCF_000696425.1 Galeopterus variegatus
TGCTGCAGGGTGCCAATGGCTCAGAAAAGCAGGATACATAAGCTTTAATTGCTGCTAAAAATATATTCACTAGAAGAATCAGGCTCCTTCCGTCTGTCTGGAGTGCATAAAAGCATCTGTGGATTTGGCAATCTTCAGAAAGACCCTGCAGAACAAAGGAAAAGATGGACAAATGTGAATGAATGAACTATACTAATGGGAGGAAAAGAGAGCTAATACAGGACAATGCTGCTTCTCTTTAGTCTAATAATTGGCTGCCCATTTTACTTAGACAGTGAATATTGCCTCAAAATGTGATTTCAGTCTCAACAAAGCAGTGCAATTTAAGTTCTGTCATGCTTTCTTGTCAAGTTTCAGGCAGCTCGGAATATGTAATTCGACATCCCTTATAGAATCACAGGCTATTAAAGCTGAAAGGGGGCTTAGAGGCAGAACTGTACATTATATGGTATTTTATTATTATATAATGTATTATATGTACTATTTGTATTATATTATTATATGTACATTTTTTCAGTGGCTTGAGTTCATATTTTTCCATCAGATGCGATATTAGTCCGTTTCTGTTGCTTATAACAAAATACCTGAAACTGGGTAATTTATAAGAAATTGAAATATATTGCTTACGGTTTCAGAGGCTGGGAATTCCAAAGTCCAGGGAACACATCTGGTGAAGGCCTTATTGGTGGTGGTGACAGTGATGCAGGGGTCTCATGTGGCAGAATGGTGGAGCAGCGAGAGAGACTCTCATGTGCTCTCCTTTTAAAGCCCTCAGAACCACACCCATGATCACCATTATTAATCCATTCATGAGAGTACAGTCCTTACAGTCAAATCACCTCTTTAAGGTCCCACCTTTCAATTTCCATAATAGGATTTTCCACTCTCAACAGTTACAGTTGGGGTTAAGTTTTGGGGGGACGTTCAATCCAAGGCAAATGCTAATTCACCACTTGAGAAAGAGTTATTCATGAAGGAAAAAAAAATCCATTTTGACTTATTAGAAATGAGTCAATATTAAAATTATGTACACTTATGGGGCCTGTGAAAGTGACTCTCCCCAATTTGATTATCAGAACTGCCCCAGCATCCAGCAGGACCTGCGGAAATCCAAGCCAAATAAGACTCTCTACAGGTGTTAATGTAGTGTTTATTACATGCTGGACATTGTTCTCAGTGTTATCTATATATTAACTCATTAATCCATTTTGACTTATTAGAAATGAGTCAATATTAAAATAATGTACACTTATGGGGCCTGTGAAAGTGACTCTCCCCAATTTGATTATCAGAACTGCCCCAGCATCCAGCAGGACCTGTGGAAATCCAAGCCAAATAAGACTCTCAACAGGTATTAATGTAGTGTTTATTACATGCTGGACATTGTTCTCAGTGTTATCTATATATTAACTCATTTAATCCTTTAAAAAATCCTATGAGGTAAACAGTATTACCATGCCCATTTGATAGATAAGGAAATTGAGGGATAAAGGTTGAATAAATCACCTATGGTCACACTGTTAGTAACTACCGGAGTCAAGTTTTGGACCCAGGCAATCAGGTGCAAACATCTGTGTGCTCAATCACCACACTGTGCTGCCTCTAAATTCAAAGTTGAGTGTTTCCATATTTACCAGTTATCATGTTTATTTTACCCTGAAACAAGTAATTACTTCCTTTTTGATGTGCAGAGTGCTTTCACGTACATTTTGTCATTAGATCGTCACATCAGCTTTGAGAAGGAAGAATGGTAGGAATGAATGAGTGTCCCAATGACAGATGAAACTTAGCAATCATCTTTTCCAAATCCTTTATATTCCTGACAAGAAAAGTAAAGGTGTATATATAAAGAATGCCTACAAATAAGTGTTAAAATAACACAAGTAATTCAATAAAAATGGGCAAAGCCACAGATAAATATTTCACAGAAGAAGAAACATGTGGCTAGCAAACATTCAAAGAGATGTTGAACACTATCAGTGAGCAGGGAAATGGAAATTGAGGCCAGAATTTCCATGCCTTTTATAGGCAAAAATGTAAAAATCTATCTATGCCAAATATTAGAGATGAAATAGAGGCATAGAATCTATTACACGCTGCTGATGTAAATGTGAATTTGGAGGAGTTTGACATTCTCCACTAAAGTTGAAATTCATGTATTCTGTGACCCAGAAATTTAATTTCTACATATATTCCTAAAATATATTCAGATACATCAACAGAGACATGTATAAAAATGTCTGCATGAGCATTATTCACAATAGTAAAAAATCTAGAAAGAATTCAAATATCCATCAACATGAGAGTGAATGAATGCATTATATAAAAATTCATTTAGTGTAATATTAAATAGAAGTTAAAATTAAATGGATTATAAATACATATACCAATACGGGTGAATCTTAGCAGTATAACTCTAAGTGACAAAAAAGCAAATCTCAAGGTAAATAAACCTACAGTAAAAGGACTGTAAGGGAATGGCAATAAGAGATTAGGGGGAGAGAGAGCCAGGTGCATGGGACATTGGAGAGATTGCATCGAGGGGGTGTGGTAGGCAACATTCTGAAATGATCCCTAATAACCCAAACTCTTGTACAATCCTCTCCCCTCAAGTGTGGGTGGGACCTATAACTTGCTCTAACCAATACAATATGGCAAAGGTGATGGAATATCACTTTATGATGAAGTTATGTCATATGGCAAAGGTGAAGGAATTTTGCAGATGTAATTAAAGTCTCCAACTGTTGGCTAATCAAAAAGGAGATTGTATTGGGTGGACCTGACCTAATCTGGTGAGTCTTTAAAGCGGGTTTAGAGGTCAGAGACTCAAAACAGCATACTCTGTTTCTCCATTGCTAGATTTAAGGATGAAAGTGTCTGTGAATTCTGCAGCCTCAAGGAAATAAATTCAGCCAACCAGCGGAGGGATTTTCCCTTGTTGAGCCTCAAGATGAGATCAGAGTCTGTCTGATGCCATAATTTAAGCCTTGTGAGATCTGGAGCAGAAGACCTAGTTTAGTTACACCCAGACTCCTGACCCACAGAACCTGTGAGAAAATATATGGGTATTGTTTTAACTGCTAAGTTTGTGGTAATTTGTTATGCAGTAGTAAAAACTAATACAGGTAGATATAGATTATTGTCAAAATCTTAGATTTTGCTTTAAAATGTAGTTTACCAGTATTAAGTTAGTAATAAGTAACTGAACAAATAAAAGCAAGCTAATCACAAATTAGTAATAAGAGTATGTCATGAACCAAGGATTATAATTAATCCATTTCTGAGTACTTGCAATAAAAACGAAGGAAGTGAAGAGAATGAGAAAAGACCAAAAGTCTGGGACCTGCTCTCTTCCTTGGGCATGGAGCTTGAGTTAGAACTTCCAGTCCAGTGCTCTTCTCTACTACAATAGTTTGCCTCCTGATTCAAATTCTAAACACCAAGAGTCCTTATGAAGAATTCAGAAATAAGTGGTTATACAAAAATTCTACGCAGCCTATGAAACCTTGAGTGAATCCATCCATCTTTCCCCAAGCCAAACCTGACTAGCTATGCCTTGTCTTCTGCTACTATTCTTAGAAAAGAGTCTGTGAAGAAGAGTTTACGATGCTTCAAGAGGCAGTCAGGACTACAGTCTCCATCCCTGTTCATAACCACCTACTCTGTTCACAGCCGATTGAACCAGGCTGGTCATTGATTTAAAGGCCCCCATTGATAGGCTAGCCAACAACCAGTGAAGAAGCCTGGTGCAATGGTAGGACTAGAAAAAACAAGCAGGAGAGTTGGAAGATATCTCTGGGTGCATGTCCAAAGCTTATTGCATTTTCTTTTGATGAGAAAGATATTGGAAAAGAAAGAGCAAAAGTTGAATAGCCTGTGTATGTCTTCGGCTATTGTAACAATTTAGACTCCCTCTCACACTCATTTTGTAATAAAATAACGAGGAGAAATTAACAGGAAAGGCACGCCCAAACTTCCTGCTGTGCATGTCTCTTGCTTAAAGAAACAGAGAGAGGAACCATATAGAAAATAGTCTTTAAAGGGTGTGGCATATCCTGCTGCACTCTTGGTGAACCTGAGGGGTCGGTCAGACTATCCAAAGACAGTAACTGGTACAAAAGCCCTACTTAACTGAGCATTCAGTAGTGAAAGATAACCAGCAGCCCTCAGCAATTCTGTTTGGAGAAGACAATATTGTTAATGGGCAATAAGGCAGGCAGAATTGTGTACACAGAGAGAAGGAAAAATAAGGAAATCAAAAGTAGTAGGGGACATGTATAAGAAGATGCCATGTAGTAGAAACTGAGCGTAAACGACCAGTAGTTAAATGCGATGGGAGGGCAGAAGCCTGAGAAATAGCGACTAGAGGCAGTAGAGAGCAACTGAGTCAACCATAACAGTGGCATAATAGAGAAGGACCCATGCTGCTAAGAGGATGACAGACACCAGGGCGTCCCAGGTAACCACTAAGATATTCACTTATTTTCTGATATCTCCATTGATTCTAAACACAATCTTCCCTTACTTGAAGTAACGTGAGAGTGTCTTCGTTCCTGTTCCTCATAAGAAACCAACTATACAGTGTGGTGATGAAGAGCAGGAGCTCTGGAGCTAGACTGCCTGGGTTTTCATCCAAGCTCCATAACTTCCAAACAATGAGACCTGGGGCAAGTCACCTAACCTGTTTGTGCCTCTGTTTCCTCATCTATGAAATGGGCATATTATTAGCACTTACCTTATAGGATTTTTAGTAGGATTAAATTAATTAATAGTTGTAAAGTGCTTAGAGCAGTACTTGGCATATAGTAAGTAGTATGTAATTATGTGTTGAATGAATAAACTTGTCAGGAGGGGAACTCTCCTTCCCTACTCCCTTACACTCCCTTCTGTGTGGAGGGACATCAATCAGCATAATGCTCCTAAATGCTCCCACCTGTCAATCACTCTATCCCTCACACAGACCTCAAAGAGATGGTATGATTTATCTGATTGGAGAGTATATTCGTTAGAACAGGGCTCAACCTTAAGTGACAGGAAATCTAAAATACTAGTGGCTTAAACAAGATAAAGGTCATCCCTCTCCCATAAATAAAATCCTAGGTAAGCAGTCCAGGGTTAGTATGATATTGCCAGGGCTCCAGGCTCCTTCCAGTGTGTTTGCCATCCTCAAATCTTCATTTCATGGCCCAAAATGGTTACACCAGGTCCTCATTCTTGCCAGAAAGGAGGAGGAAAACTCAGGAGAAAAGCTCAGACCTCCACTCTTCCTAGAAATTGGGCACAACACTTCCCCTTACTCCAATCCCCCCAAAGTGAGACAAAGGGCCACACCTAGCTGCAAGAGAGACTGGGAGATGTAGTCTTTATTCTGAGGAGTCACTATGCTGCATTAAAAAGTGGAGACTGTATTCCCAAAATAGAAGGGGAGAAGAGATTTGGGGTTGATAACAAGCAGTCTGCCATGGTGAGTTTGTAAGGAGAAGCTAGCATGTTTACTTAATTCATACACTTGCTCATCTTAATTAAGCAGAGGTGGGTGGATGTCTGTCTAATTCTAGGGCTCAGAATTAGGAAGCTGCCTTGATCATAAATATAAGCCATATTCACCAATATCATCTTTAACACCAACCAAGGTGGTATATTTATCGTGGGTGGATGTCTGTCTAATTCTAGGGCTCAGAATTAGGAAGCTGCCTTGACCATAAATATAAGCCATATTCACCAATATCATCTTTAACACCAACCAAGGTGGTATATTTATCTCCATCTGCTGAACAACTTTGTCTTCTTTTCAATTGTCTCAGAAGCAAGGTGGAGAAGATGGGTGGCATTATCGAGAACCTTCAAGATTCCCAGTGTAACTCAATAAAGAAAAGACCCCATGGAATGTGTCAGCACACACAGGAGTGCATAGAATTCCCCACATTGTGGACTCATGTCATAGACAGAATCCAGGGTGCATTTGTGACTGCATTTGGATTATAATACTTTCAGATCCAAAATTTACTTGGTGGCTAAATATATTTGGATGTAATCTTTTAAACAATGCCATTTCACATTGTCATCCTGAGTGAGACCGAGCTTTAGTGTTTATCCTTTAGCTGAGTGGGATGGATTGTTTTTTGGGGGTTTTTTTTGGTTGGCTTTTTTGGGGGGTTATTTTTTGGTTTTTTAGATCCAAACTGGCTATTCTCTAATGTGTACTGTTTTAACATTTGGAAAGTGTCCATTTTTAGAAAAATCACAGCTGTGTGAATGTAGCATATTGGTGTGGAGGAGGGTTACATTTCAAATTGCTACATTAGAAAAGTAAGAAAATTGCTGACTTTTAGGTCTGGAATAAATTTAGGGATTATTGAGCCAACCCCAACAGTGTTATGGATGAGAACACTGAAGCTAGACAGGGAAAGTGACATGGAAAGATTCGTATTATATTTTAATTCTATCTTTCCATGAACTTTTTGAAGTACCCACGTATATGTACACTCCATACATTTTTAAACACAGCCCTTTTTAAATCATCTCTGCACATTATCACAGCAGACTTTCTTTTTGCACTATTTATCCTCCTGCATAAGCAGTTTAAATAATAATCTTAAAATACATCTATAAATCAGAAAAGTCACTTAACAAATGTTAGGCTACCTCAAGTATATCCTCAAATAAATAAAAAGATAATACCCTTCTTAAACATGAAATAGACATAAAGTAAAATCAAATGAACAAACTTATTTTTTCTTAGTTTCCTATTGAATTGTGGATCATGTTAACTCCTCCTGGTCTCTGCTTCGCTCAGGGTGCTTCACTGCTAGGACAAGTGAAGGTATATTCTAGCTAAGTCAGACAAAGGAAAAGCATTGGTTTAACTGGCATTCAATGCAGTTCAATGGGTTATTCATTGAGCACTTACTATGTGCCAGATCCTGTCTGAGGCCTATGGAGAGTATATAAAATGTAACGTTTCTCTGACACAGATGCAAGCAAAGAGCCCTAGGAGCCTGAAAGGAGAGATGAATGCCTTATGATTGGGGTAAAAAAAAAAAATGCTTCCTAAAGATGCCTACGTTTGAGCTGGACTTTGGAAAGAAGGAAGGGCTGGCCCTTCCCAGAAGGTAGGAACATTCCAGGGAGAGCAGACTAGTTTCCATGGTTCTTGGAAGAACAGTACAGAGCCCCGTGGGAGTGGGCAGTAAGATGTGAAGGAGGTATTCTTATGGGCTGAACTGTGTCCCCCAAAATTCATATGATGAAGTCCAAACCCCTAATACCTCAGAATGTGACTGTATTTGGAAATAGTCTCTTTATTTTTTTTTAATTTAATTTAATTTTAAAATTTTTTTTTAACTTCTCAATATATATTATAGTTGATTTTCATGACCCCTTAGGAAATAGTGTCTTTAAAGAGGTAATTAAGATTAAATGAGGTCATTAGTGTGAGCCCTAATCCAGTGTGACTTGTCTGCTTATGAGGAGAGTAGGACACAAACACACATAGAAAAGACCATATGAGGCACAGAGCTAAGATGCCATCTACAAGCCAAGGAGAGAGGTCTCAGAAAAAACGACCCTGACGACACCTTGATCTCAGACTTCTAGCCTCTAGAACTTTGAGAAAATTAATTTCTGTTGTTCAAACAGCCCAGTCTGTGGTACTTTATAATGGCAGCCTAGCAAACTATAACAAGATATAACCCACCGACATTTGTAAATGACTATCAAAGGCATCACTCTTTGTTTTGGTTTGGTTTGTTTTTTTATTGTAACATAGTAGATTGCACATATCTGTGGGGTACAGACTTGAATATCAATACCTGTGTGTATAGTGTGATGCTCAAATCAGGATAATTAGTATATTCAACATTTTACAATGTAATCATTTTTTGCAGCCTTTTACCAATTCTTCCCTTACCATTCCTTCCCTTCCCCTTCCCCCACCACCTCTGGTAGCCTCAGCCCTGTTCTCCCCTTTTGAAAGTTCAAGGTATTATTGTGATTGTTGTATCTTTCTTTCTTTTTTAAAATTTGTTTGCTGATTTTTTTAGCTCCTGCTTATGAGTGAGGACATATGGTATTTCTCTCTCTGTGACTGGCTTATTTCACTCAACACAATTTTCTCTAAGTTCATCCATGTTGCTGCAAATGGCAGTATGTCATTCTTTTTTATGGCAGAGTAGTATTCCATTGTGTAAATATACCACATTTCCCTTATCCAGTCGTCTGATGATGGGTATTTAGTCATCTGATGATGGACTCTTGGCATTGTAAATAAAGCTGCAATAAACATGGGAGTGGAGGTATCTCTTCAACATGATGATTTCCATTCCTTTGGGTGTATACCCAGCAGTGGGATTGCTGGATCATATGGCAGTTCTATCTGTAGTTGTTTGAGGAAGCTCCAATACTGTTTTCCATAATGGCTGCACTAATTTACAGTCCCGCCAACAGTAGGAAGATTTCCCCTCCTCTGCATCCTCGCCAGCATTTGTTATTCTGTGTCTTTTTGGTAATAGCCAGTCTAACTGGGGTGAGATGATATCTCAGTATGGTTTTGATTTGCACTTCCCTGATGCTGAGTGATGTTGAGCATTTTTTCATGTGACTGTTGGCCATTTGTGTATGTTCCTTTGAGGTTAAGATACATACCTATTCAGCTCCAAAGGTATCACTCTTAACCTTCACATTAACCTGTGAGGTACATATCATTATGCACATTTAAGGAAACTGAGGCTTGCAGAGGATAAGTAAGTTAACCAAAGTCCCACAGCTACAAGTAGCATAAAGATAGAGAACTGGGATCATATTGCACATATTTTTTATCTGCTATTTTTACTTAATGATATTATCATGGACATTTCCCATATCACCAAAAATCTGCGAGTATCAATTTAGGTTTGCCTATCTCAACTTTGAATAATCTGCCTAGGGAATCTACATGAGACAAAAATATCTTGAAAACTAATATTGGAGAAAACAAAAATGAACCATAACATGTTGAAAACCAGCAGGGAATTTAGTGATCACCCAAGAAGGCCAAACACCATAACAGGTGAGAATATGGCTCTGGCACATCTTGGATCCTGCAACGGCAGTCCTAGCCTATGTGAACATCCTGTGGAGGGCTTTCTCATCTTCCTGGACCCCAAGAACTATGGAGGGCTGAACAGGAAGACTGATCCCTCCCTAACCCGGAGTCTGATAGAGTAAAGGGAGTATTAGTGCTCACCTCACAGTGTATTAAAGGAGGGAAAGAATTGGAAATGGCTCATAGCAACACTTAGGAAACATTAGCAGTGATTTCTATTATTTGGAAGATAAAAACAGAAAATTATATTCTTTCTTTTTATGTGTAGATCATTCCATTTATTCCATATAATCATTTTCATGCTGATGTGGATGATCATTTCATGACCATAAGTCTACATCAAGTGAAACTCATGGAAAAAGAAACTCATGCAAGGCAAAAGAAAAGAAAATACGACCTACTCATTACCTTCTAGAAGCTTACTTTTGGGTTAGGTATAAGATGAAAAAACCTAAAAAAAATAAAAATTAGAAAGAAAAAAGACAGGAACATGCTTAAAGTAGCCTTCGAATTAATTTTTAAACAACCTAGTAAGAATCTATGCAAAAATATTTTGTAAATTTTGAAGTGCTGTAACAGGTAAGGGATTACTGAGCTTTTTCTGTGTCGGGTACTGTTTTGTGATTAATAATAAATGCATGGAAATCAGCATTGTGGAGTGCAAACTGAGTTCATAGTTGCCTGGGAGACCTAGAATTAAGCAGCAACCCAAGAAGGTTGGAGGTTGCCCTGCTTAACATGGCACATACATTGGAACAGCACCACAGCTTAGGGACATAGTGGATATGGCATAGGTTTAATCTCAGACCTAGGGTCAGAATCCCAGCATTTATTAGTTATTTA
The DNA here is from genome assembly GCF_000696425.1 of Galeopterus variegatus. Classification (NCBI taxonomy): domain Eukaryota; kingdom Metazoa; phylum Chordata; class Mammalia; order Dermoptera; family Cynocephalidae; genus Galeopterus; species Galeopterus variegatus. Next base: position 73,712 of record NW_007726853.1, read on the forward strand.
ACATAAGGTAAGTTATGAAAATGTTGTTGATAATAATGCACCTTGAAGTATTTCTGAAAGGTTTCATGATAAAGTATGTAAAGTACCTGACCCACAGCCAGGGCACTACAAATGGAAACTTTTATTACTTAGGAGCTATATGTTTCCTAGGACTAGCATGACGAAGTGCCACAACTGTTGGCATAAAAGGACAGAAATTTGTTTCTCACAGTTCTGGAGGCTAGCAGTCCAAAATCAAGGTGTCAGCAGAGGGCTCTGAGGGCGAGTCTGTTCCATGCCTCTCCTAGCTTCTGGTGATGGCCAGAAATCCCTGGAATTCCTTGGCTTACAGATGCATCACTCCAGTCTCTGCCTCCATCTTCACATGGTCTTCTGCCCCTGTCTCTGTGTCTTCACATGGTCATCTTCCCTCTGTGTCTCTTCCCACTCTGTCACAAACCAGCCAAGAGACCTTCAGTGAGGCACAGCCTCTGATCCTCACTATCTTCATTTATAAATGGGGATGATAATATTTCCATATAGAATTGCCCTAAGAATCAAAAGAGACTATAAGTGGGAGTACTTTGTAAACTCTAGAGCACTGTATAATTTAAATTAATCGTAAGCATCCCTATGGTAATACACAGTATTTCAATGCCTATTCTAATCTTAGCAGTCAGTCTCCTACAGCTCCTTTGAACTGTCTGATGCACCCTAGTTCCTTGCTTGCCTCCAACCCTCCTAAATAGGACACTTTATTAATTCATTCTCTTAACTCTAAGTGAACTAAATTATGCCTGCAAATGATTGGGCCTTGGCAATTGCATTACCTGACAATTTCCATGTAAGTCACAGTGCTAACCTAATACAATGTGACAGCTTTTTCCTGTAGCACATCCTCAAAATTTGATTATTCCCAGTAAGAAAATAATCATTGGGAGGCTCACCAGGATTGCACAAGGACTGTTTAGCATCCGTATGTAAATGTTAAGCTTCGAGATTGAGGGCCCAGAGAGCAGCTGCCTGTCATCAATCATCTTTCTCAGACTCCAAATTGAGCAGAATTGATGTGTACCTGGTTCTGTAACCTTCCTCTGCAGAATTAGCCCATGAATAGTGAAAACCACTAATAGTCATAAATTGGAGAAGACAGTTTGTATTTTGACTCCAAGAAAACAATTTAGAAGGAAATAGGCCTTAAACATTTTCATAGACCGGGCATATTAAAACATCTGAAATAGCTTCATTGAGGTTTTTCATCCCACTGGTAATTATTGTATATTGCCAGTACCTGTCTGTTTATTGAAAGATTAAATAAGTAAATAAATAAATAAATAAATAAATAAGAGCAGAGTACATAGGAGTTTGGTTCACTCTCATTCAGTTCTGTACTGGAATATGTTACTTCTCTTTTTTCTGTTTCCATATGAAGCTTCTTATCATAAATTACTACCCACCTCTCACTGCCACTCTCAAGAACCCTAAACAACCACCACACCACACTGAACATTTAGTGTCATAAAGATTTAGCCAGAGACTTCACCAGCCTGAAATGGCAGTGATCCTAGGGAGGAAAACAAAGAGAGGTAATGTCAGGGCCTCCTTGAATGGCTCTCACAAGACACTCAGTCAAGGCAGCATTGACAGAGCTGCTCCTCCCCGACTCCCTCTTCACCAGTTGAGAAACCCAAGAGTGTGGAAGGAATGTACCTCCACACAATAAAGGTTAAATACGACAAACCCACAGCTAATATCATTCTGAATGGACAAAAACTGGAGGCTTTTCCTCTACGATCTGGAACAAGACAAGGATGCCCACTTTTCCTACTCTTATTCAACATAAGAGATTGACTGTAAATGTAAAGGCATATTTCTGAACTCTCAATTCTATCCCATTGACATATGTCTATCCTGTGCCAGTATCACACTGTAGCTTTGTAATAAGTTTTTAATTCAGGAAGGGTGAGTTTTTCACTTTGTTCTTTGTTTTCAAGATTATTTTAGCTATTCTGGATCCCTGACGTATCCATATGAATTTTAGAAGGAGCATGTTAATTTCTGCAAATAAAAGGCTAGGATTTTTACAGGGATTGTGTTGAATCAGTAGATCAGTTTGGAGGGGATTGTCATATTAACAATACTGGGCAACAGAGCCAGCTGCCTCAACCCCAGCCCTGCCTGCCACCAAATAAGCCACTAAGCCAACTGCACCCCACCCACCCCCAGGGTCCTGAGATGGGGGCCAAGGGCCTCAGCCCCACCCACACCTGCACCCAGGCGAGCAACAGAGCCAGCTGCCCAGGGTCTTGACATGGGAGCCAGAGGGCCAGCCCTGTTCCCACCCCCCACCCCCAGTCGCCAGCAACATCTTAGAATGTACTTATTAGTCACATGTGTTTGTTTGGGGTGTGTGACTTATTTGTTCATATCCTTCATCAAATTTCTGCTTAGATTTTTCTAATTCACTCTTAAGAGTTATTTTTGCATTAAGGATGTTAATCTCTGTGTGTTAAATTTGTTTCTTGTCAATTGAGCTTAAATTTAATTTTTGATGTTTTCCTTCATTTCTATGTTGAGAAAATAATTTTCTATCTAAACATTAAATAAAATAAATAAATGAGAAACAAATACAAGTTTTCCTTAAAAAAAGGAAAAAGAAAAGAAAAGCAGTAAATGGAAACAAAAAATACATCAGATAGGATGGGAATAATATTAAGGTTTGAGCCAGCTTGGGACAGGTGAATAAAAAACAAAACAGTGAAAGATGTTTTTCCAGTCACCCCCACCCTCCTTGGAAGCCTTTCCTGGGGAAGACCAGTCTTGCTCAGCCGTAGCCAGTGGCCTGCACTGCCATCTGCAGGTGGCAATCCTGAAGCAGCAACAATTGATTCTCCGCCCTGATTTGGGGCATAGCTTTGGAGAAGGCAAGAGTGCAGGAATGGCATCCGGGAACACTCACCACGCTGACTCATTTGACGTCCTCTCGTGGAGGTATAGGACCACCAGTTCTATTGCCCCAGGAACATGTGCTACTGCACCTGGCACCACAAGTAAATGGGCAATGGAGGAGAAAGAAGGTTCAAAATAAACAGAGCCAGAAGTTAATCTGTGAAAAAGTCTTCAAGTCATCGAATATAGACAATGTAGATAGAAGCTAGCATTCTCACAGACATTGAGAGAAAATGGAAGTTCCCTACTCTCAAGAAGATATTCAAGTATATAATGTATAAAATTATAAATGCACCATATTTAATTTTTATTAATGAGATATGACTTTAGTGAGATAGGACTTTTCAGATTTCCTGTTTGAAAAGCACAATCCTGTGGCAGTACTCCAGTGAGCGTGTCTGTATCTGAAGTTGTATGGTTTATACATCCCAACTATCAATAATAAAACATAAATTTGGATCAACAAAAAAACCATATTAGGTCTTCCAAAATATGAGCATAAGACGTCTTTCCAATTATTTAGGGCTTCTTTAACTTCTTTCAACAATGTTTTATAGTTTTCAGAATACACATTTAGCACTTTGCTATAGTCTGAATGTTTATTTCTCCCCAAAATTCATTAAGTTGAAATCCTCACCCTCAAGGTGATGGCATTAGGATATGGGGTTTGGGGGGGGGGGTAATTGGGTCATGGGGGTGGAGCTTTCATTAATGGGATTACTACCCTTATAAAAGATGCCTGAGAGATACCCCTCTTCACCTCCATTATGTGGCATTAGAGAAGACAGCTGTCTATGGGGGAGCAGGTCCTCACCAGACACCAAATCTGCCAATGCTTAGTCCTGGACTTCCCAGTCCCCATAACTGTAAGAAATAAGTTTCTGTTGTTTATAAACCACCCTGTCTATGGTATTTTGTTATAGCAGCCCCAAAGAACTAAAACACACTTCTTTTGTTAAATTTATTTCTATTTCATTTTTTCAATGCTACTATAAATAGAATTATGTTTCTAACTTCATTTTCAGATTGTTTATTGCTAGTGTATAGAAATGCAATTGATATTGTATTTTGATCTTGTGTCCCACAACCCTGCTGTACTCACTTATTAGCACGAATCATTCTTTTGGTAGACTCCTTGGGATTTTCTATGTATAACATCATGTCATCTACAAATGGAGATAGTTTTACTCTTTTTCAATCTGTATGTCTTCTATTTCTTTTCTTTGCTTCTGGCACAATGTTGAATAGAAGTGGTGAGAGTACACATCCTTGTCTTTTTACTGATCTTTTGGCACAATGTTGAATAGAAGTGGTCAGAGTACACATGCTTGTCTTTTTACTGATCTTTGGGGAAAAGTTCTCACTCTTTCACCACTACGTATGATGTTAGCTGTGGGTTTCTCATAGAGCCCCTGACCACATTGAGGGAGTTCCCATTCATTCCTAGTTTGTTGAGTGCTTTTATCATTAAAGGGTAATATTTTGTCAATTATCTGTGTCTATTGGGATGATTATATGGTTTCGGTCCTTAATGCAGTTAATATGCTGTAACACATTGGTCGATCTTTGTGTGTTAAACCAAACTTGCATTCCTGAAGTAAATCCCACTTGGTCATGTATGATCCTTTTTATACATTGCTGACGTCAGTTTGCTAGTAATATTTTGCTGAGACTTTTTGTGTCTATATTCATAAGAGATATTGGTGTCTTTATTTGTTTTTAGTGTGGGGATAATATCGAACTCATAGAATGAGACGGGAAATGTTTTCTTCTCTTCTGATTTTTAGGGGCATCTGTAAAGAATTAGTATTAATTCTTCTTTAAATGTTTGGCAGAATTTACCAGTCAAGCCATCTGGGCCTGGCCTTTTCTTTGGGGGTAGTTGTGTATTATTCTTAGTAACTCAATCTTATCATTTGTTGTAAGTCTATTCAGATGTTCTATTTCAACTTGACTCAGTTTTGGTAGTTTGAGTCTTCCTAGGAATTTGTAATTTTATCATCTTAGATAAAATAGACAAATCAGATTTAAAAATTAAGAATAGACAGATAAAATAGACTTCACCACACAAAGATCAACGAGTGTAATACAGCATACTAATTACATTAAGGACCAAAATCATATAATCATATATATAAAACCATATAATCATGTATATAACCATATATATTATAACCATATAATCATATATACATAATCATATGTAACCATATAATTGTAGGCATACAGTTGTTCATAGCATTTCCTTAAAATCATTTTTATTTCTGTAAGGTCAGTAGTTATGTTTCCTTTTTTATTTCTGATTTTAGTAATTTGCATCTTTTCTCTCTCTCTCTCTCTCTCTCTCTCTATCTCTCTCTCTCTCTCTCTCTCTCTTTTTTGGTTTTTTGTTTTGGTAAGGTTAGCTAACATTTGTCAATTTCATGGATCTTTTCAATGACCTAACTTTAGGGTTTTTGATTTTTCTCTATTGTTTTTCTATTCTTTATTTCATTTACTTTTGCTCTAGTCTTTATTATATCTTCTCTTCATTTTGGTTTAGTTTTCTCTTCTTCTAGTTTGTTAAAGTGGAACATTAGGTTATTTATTTAAAATCTTTATTCTTTTCTAATATAGGCATTTACAACTGTAAATTTTCCTCTGAGAACTGAGTCAGCTGCATCGAGTATGTTTTGGTATGTTTTGTTTGCATTTTCATTCATTTCAAAGTATTTTTTAACCTCTCTGTTGATTTATTCTTTGACCCATTGAATATTTAGGAGTGCATTGCTTAATTTTCACGTATTATTAACTTCCAAAATTTATTAGTAGCTTTATTCCATTTTTGTTGGAGAAAAGACTTATTATCATTTCAATATTTTTAAATGTTATTGAGGTCAATTTTATGGTCTTTCCTAACGTACAGTCTATCCTGGAGAATGTTCCATGTGCACTTGCGGAGAAAATGTATTTTACTTTTTGGGGTGTTTTTTATATGACTGTTAAGTCTAGTTGGTTTATAGTGTTTTGTTTGTTTGTTTGTTTGTTTTAATTTTTATTTATTATTCTCATATTCATTTTTGCAAATCTTGATATTTCTTTATGCCCTTTGGCTGACCTATCACTTCCCAAGCCCTCTCCCTCCCCGCCATCCCTAGTATCCTTAGGTGTGTTCTCTCCTTCTGAAAGTTCAACATATTGTTGTAGTCTTTTCTTTCTTTCTTTTCTTCCCTCCTTTCCTCCCCCTCTCCCTCCATCTCTCCCTCTCTTCCTTCCTTCCTAGCATGCAGTTATGAGTGAGAACATGCAATATTTGTTTCTTTGTCTGGCTTATTTCACTTAATATAATTTTCTTCTGACTCATCCATATTGCTGCAAATGGCAGAGTTTCATTCATTTTTATGACTGAGTAGTATTCCATTGTGTGTATATACCACATTTTCTTTATCCAGTCATCCATTGATGGACACTTAGATTGGTTCCATATTTTGGCTATTGTAAATAGAACTGTGATGAACTTGGGAGTGCAGGTATCCCTTCAACATGATGACCTCCATTCCTTTGGATATATACCCAGCAGTGGGATTGCTGGATCATATGGTAGCTCTATCTGTAGTTGTTTGAAAAACCTCCACACTGTTTTCCATAATGACTGTGCTAATTTACAGTCCCACCAACAGTGTAGAAGAGTTCCCCTTTCCCCACATCCTCACCAGCATTTGTTATTCTTGGTATTTTTAATAATGGCCAGGCTGGCCCGGTGGCGCACTGCGCTAGTGCGCCGCTTGGGAAGCGTGGCAGCGCTCCCGCCGAGGGTTCAGATCCCACATACAGACCGGTTCCCGCTCACTGGCTGAGCGAGGCGCGGGGGCAACACTGAGGGTTGCGATCCCGTTGCCGGTCCCAGTCCAGTACGGGGGCGACACTGAGGGTTGCAATCTGTTGCCGGACACAGAAAAAAGACAAAAAAAAAAAATAATAATAATGGCCAGACTAACTGGGGGTGAGATATCTCAGTGTGGTTCTGATTTGCATTTCTCTGATGACTAGTGCTGCTGAGCATTTTTTCATGTACCTGTGGCCATTTGTGTGTCTTCCTCTGAAAAATGTCTATTCATCTCCTTTGCCTATTTTCTAATTGGATTATTTGAGTTTTTTACTGTGTAGTTGTTTGGAGGTGAAAGATCTATGCAATGAGAACTACAAAACACTGCTAAAAGGAATTAAACAGAACATGAAAAGGTGGAAAGACATAGCATGCTCTTGGGTAGAAAGAATTAACATTGTGAAAATGTCCATTCTACCCAAAGCAATATACAGATTCAGTGCAATCCTCATCAAAATACCAATGACATTCTTCACAGAAGTAGAAAAAAGAATCCAGGCCGGCCCGGTGGCGCACTGCTACAGTGCGCCGCTTGGGAAGCGTGGTGGTGCTCCCGCCGAGGGTTCAGATCCCACATACAGACCGGCCGCTCACTGGCTGAGCAAGGTGCGGGAGCAACACCGAGGGTTGCGATCCCGTTGCCGGTCCCGGTCCGGTGCGGGC
>NW_007726853.1:82099-85621 GCF_000696425.1 Galeopterus variegatus
CCCGCCGAGGGTTCAGATCCCACATACAGACCGGCCGCTCACTGGCTGAGCAAGGTGCGGGAGCAACACTGAGGGTTGCGATCCGTTGCCGGTCACGAAAAAAGACAAAAAAAGGAAAAAAAAAAAAAAGAATCCAAACATTCATATGGAACAACAGAAGATCCCATATAGCCAAAGCAATCCTAAGCAAAAAAATGAAAAATAAAGCCAGAGGCATAACACTATCTTACTTCAAATTACTTTACAAAGCTATTGTAACAAAAACAGCATGGTACTGGCATAAAAGTAGACACTTGGATCAATGGAACAGAATAGAAAACCCAGAAATCAACCCACATACTTAACAGCCAACTGATGTTTGACAAAGGCAGCAAGAACATACACTGGGGAAAAGACTGCCTCTTCAATAAATGGTGCTGGGAAAATTGGACATCCATATGTAGGAAAATGAAACTGGACCTGTACCCCTCACCATATACCAAAACCAACTCAAAATGGATTAAAGAGTTAAATATAAGACCTGAAACCATAAAATTACTAAAGGAAAATAAAGGGGAAACACGTCACATAATAAGACTGGGCAAAGACTTTATGAATAAGACCCCAAAAGCACAAGCAACAAAAGAAAAAATAAATAAATGGGATTATATCAAACCAAAAAGTTTCTGCACAGCAAAGGAAACAATCAACAGAGTAGAAAGACAACCTATGGAATGTCAAACTATACATCCGACAAGGTTTTAATATTCATAACATGCAAAGAACTCAAACAACTATACAGTATAGTGTTTTTTAATTTCTGTTTCCTTATTGATCTTCTATCTGGTTGTTCGATTTATTATTGAATGTGGAATATTAAAGTCTCCAGCTATTATTGTACAAAGATGCATTTTTCTCTTCAATTCTGTTCATTTTTACTTCATACTTTTCAGAGTTTTGTTGCTAGGTATATATATGTTACTTATTTTTTATATCTTCTACATGAATTGACCTTTCATCATTTCATCAATATATAAAGTTCTTTTTATTATTCCTTTAACAATTTTTGACTTAAGGTCTATTTTGTCTGATGTAATATAACCATTTTTTTGCATGCTGTTTGCATGGAATATCTGTTTTTATTTCACTCTTTCACTCTCAGCCTATCCTTGTCTTTGGATCTAAAGTGTATCTCATATACATAGTATATAGTTGGACTATGTTAGCTTATCCATTCTGCCAGTCTCAGCATTTTGATTGAATGTTAATCCATTCACATTAATTAATTAATTATAAGGTAGAATTCACATCTACCATTTTGTTATTTGTTTTCTGTATATCTTAATTTTGTAGTCTTTTATTCCTTCATTCCATCCTTCTTTTGTGTTAAAGAGGTATTTTGTAGTGTACCATTTTAGTTCCTTTGCCATACATGTAGTTCCATACATATATAAAATGGTTTTTTTTAATTGTATATTTATATACAAAATTTTCTTAGTGGTTACCCTAATATTTATAGTTAATATCTTAATTTATAACAATCTAGTTTAAAATCATACCAACTTGATCTTATTAGTTTGCAAAACTTTGCTCCTATATCGCCCTACTTCCTCTTCTTACTTTGCACTATTATTATACAAATTACATATTTATGCATTGTATGCCCATTAACACAGATTTACAATTATTGCTTTGTGCAATAATAGGGGGGGAAAGTTACAAAGAAAATATACATTTATAATGTCTTTAATATTTACCTTGTAGTTACCCTTACTGGTGCTCTTTATTTCTCCATATGTATATTCCAGTTACTAACTAGTATCCTTCCATTTCAGCCTGAAGAACTCCCTTTAGTATTTATTTTAGGGTAGGTTAATTAGCTTAGTGGTTTGTTAATAATTATATGGAGATTTTCTTAAATGCCTGAGACAAATAAGTTTTCTACCCTTTGCCAAGTGGCTCTGTGTGTGTGTTGGGGCATACCTCCAATGCTGGAGATATTTTTCAACTCTGCCTTAACCTCATTTCCCACTTGAGTAGAGCTTCAAGGTCAACCAGAGGTGAGATATTAGTTCCTTCTCCATTCTTCCTGGGGCAAGCACACAGCCCTGAATTTTTGTGTAGCCCTGTAGATCCCCAGTCATATTTTGGAGCTTTTCAAGACCCCTTGTGGAAACCTCATTCCCAGGATTTTCCTTTTAAGGTTTTTTGGTCAGCCTCATTTGCCCCAACTTGTCTCACAGATTCACGCACCTGCAATGTTAAACAATTTCTGCTGATTATTTTAAATAATTTTTTTTTTTTGTAACTTTTTTATTTAACTGAAAATTTTAAGTAGTACATATTCATTGCTGAAAATTTGNTTATTATACAGAGTTCTGAAAAAGTTAATTTTGACAATTTTTGCCAATTTTTCATTACTTTATGGAGGAGTGGATTTGCAAAGGTCGTTACTTCATCATTCCAGAAGTACTTTCCCCTGGGTGTTATTTTAAGCTGCTGAGTTTCTGGTAATTTTTTTGTGTAGCAGTAGAAAGCTAATCCATGGGTCAAGCCCAACGACAAGATTAAACCACAGACCTGGGATCAGAGCTTCAGATATGCAAAAGGCTATTGTGTATCTCCTAGGTTACCTTTGGTTTGCCTCGTTCATGTTTTTTTTTTAGGAGAAATTGCTTTCGTCTTGGTGCTTTTGCAGATCCCTCAACCCCACTCCTAGGAAGAGATAACCCTAGGCAAAATCTTTTTTTGTTTTATAAATACCTGATTTTTGTTTATGCTTTCCATGATTCTTGCTTTCAATGTGGCAAGCAGTTGNTAGGAAGAGATAACCCTAGGCAAAATCTTTTTTTGTTTTATAAATACCTGATTTTTGTTTATCCTTTCCATGATTCTTGCCTTCAATGTGGCAAGCAGTTGTTTTTTTATTCATTCAGCAAACATTAATTGTGCAATGGACAGGGTGACAAACCATCCTAGTTTATCTAAGACTATCCAGTTTTTAGCACTGAGAGTCATGCATCCCAGAAAACACCTCAGTCTCTGGAAAACAGGGATAGTTATCAAACCCTAGAATATCTAATGCCTATGGTAAAGGGGCCAAATGGAAGCATTTAGACTCTGTGGTCCAGAAAGTCTGTCTTGCATCTATTCTACTTTGCTGTTGTAGCTCAAAAGCAGCCATAAACAATGTGTAAACAAATAGGCATGGTTGTATTCCAATAAATCTTTATTTTAAAAAAACAGATGGAAGTCCAAAGAAGATATACATGTGGCCAATAAGCATATGAAAAGATGTTCAACATTATTATCCATCAGGAAAACACAAATCAAAGTCACAATGAGATACCACTTCACACTGGGATGAAATGTGATGGCTACAATAAAAAAGACAGACAGTAACAAGTATTAGTGGGTATGTGGAGAAATTGTAATCATCATATTTTACAGATGGGAATGTAAATTAGTGGAACCATTTTGGAAAACAATTCAGCAGTTCCTCAATATGTTGAACAAACAGTTGTAGTTTGACTTAGCAGTTCG
>NW_007726853.1:86645-105774 GCF_000696425.1 Galeopterus variegatus
AAACAATTCAGCAGTTCCTCAATATGTTGAACAAACAGTTGTAGTTTGACTTAGCAGTTCGGCTTCCAGGTACATGCCCAAGAGAAATGAAAACCTATGTTCGCACAAAAACTTGTATACAGATATTAATAGCAGCATTATTCATAATAGCAAAAAATGGAAACAATTCAAATGTCCTTTAACTGATGACTGGATAAACAAACTGTGGTATACATATGATGAAATATCTCTCAACCATACAAAGTTCAAAACACTGATTCATGCTACAACACAGATAAACCTTAAAAACATTATGTTAACTGAAAGAAGTCAAGACAAAAGGCCACACATTGTGTGATTCCATTTATATGAAATGTCCAGAAAAGGCAAATCTGGTGATTGCCTAAAGTGGGGGACAGAAGGAACAGGCAGATTGGAGGATAATAACTAAAGAGTACAGGGTTTCTTTGGGGGGTTATGAAATGTTCTAAAATTGATTTTGCTGACTATGGTTACACAGCTCTATGAATGTACTAAAGACCATTGAATGGTACATTTGAATGATTGAATTTTATGGCATATAAATTGTATCTCCCTAGCTCTGCCCCCACCCCCACCACTGCAACTGTACATCGAGGCCAGTGACAGAAGCCAGCTCAATGCATAGGGGGTCCTGGAAGACAGGGGCCATGGGCCCTAGCCCCCACCACCACCACTGTTGCTACATATCCAGGCCAGCAATGGAGCCAGCCCTAGGCCCAGCATTCTGAGAGATGGGGGCTGGGACAGCCCCACTGCTGCCCACAACCAGATCCTAGAAGAACCAGTGGGGAGGCTGAAGACCTCGGCCTCACACCCTTGACACCCGCGACCAGCCCAGTGATGACCACGAAACCATCACTGGAAGCCCCCTGGTCTCCCAAGCTTTGGCAGTGGAGGGCCAAGAGCTTCAGTCACACCCCCTTGACATCTGCATTCAGCCCAGCAGTGACCAAGCCACTGCTGAAAGCCCCCTGGTCTCCCCCGCAGGAATGAGGGGTGCACCATGGGCCTCAACCATGCCCCCACTCCTTCCTCCTTCTCCCACCCTATTTCTTTTCCCATTCCCCTCTCCTCTTCCCCTCCAACTTCTCTGCAACAACATCTTAGAATGTAAAAAAATGATAATAAATAAACTTTAAAAAAAGAAATACACTACTTGTCCTTCATTTCTGAATGATAGCCTTGCTAGGTATAGTATTCTTGGCTGGCAGTTTTTTTCTTTTAGTACTTTGAATATATCATCCCATTCTCTTCTGGCCTGTAAGGTTTCTGTTGAGAAATCTGCCATTAGTCTGAAAGTAACTCCCTTGTATGTGACTTGATGCTTTTCTCTTGCTGTTTTTGGATTATGTGCTTGTCTTTGAGTTTTACCAATTTGACTATAATGTGTCTTGGAGAGGACCTTTTGGGGATGAATCTGTTTGGGGCTCCTCAAACCTCTTGGATCTGACAGTACACATCTCTCCCAAAACCTGGGAAGTTTTAGTATTCTACTATTATTTAGTTGAATAGGTTTTCAATGCCTTTCCTTTCTCTTCCCATTCTGGAACACTGTGATTCAGATGTTTTTGACTTAAGATTGTCTGATAGCTCTCATAGAGTTTCTTCACCTCTTTGGCCTGGGCACTAGGGCATTTAGTGGTTCCCTACTGAGGTTAGTAAAACTGTTTTGGGTCATCAAGAATGTGGATGAGCTCTTGTGTTCTCAGAAGAAGTGCCTGGATGCACTATCACTCTTTGGCTGGGGTGGGTTACCCTGGGAGGGCTTGTTGACACCCCAGCAAGTGTCCTCTGACCCTGATAAGTGCTTCGTGGTGTATTGGAAGTCCTCAGGTTGAATGGGTGACCCTGGGTGGGGTTTCCCTTTCCTTGTACCTACCAGAATAGGCTCCTCCTGGTCCTTGCTTCCTGCAGTTGAGTCAAAGGCCCCACCTTGTCACCAGGTTATGGGCAATAATCTACATTGGTCCTGACCATCTTTGTATGGCAACCTATGAACTAAAATCTTTCGTTGTGTGAACACCAAAGTAAAAGGGTAGCTTATGAATGATAAATGGGTCTACCAAAAAATATTAAAGAGCAGGAAACCTCAGACAAACACTTCTGAAATCCCACTGGACACTGAGAAGCCTCCCACCCTGGGGGCAGGTGTGGCTCTTGGATTGGCCCCAATCCTGGTCTCTGGGAGTAACTCTTTTGGCTGTTATGTTCTGTGGCCCCTTTCTCTGTTCTCTGGGAGACTGTGATTTTTATTCTCCTTGGTTGCATCTGACCTGAGTGTTGGCAAACATGCCTCATTGACAGGAAAGTTTATAGAGTCTTTGAAGCCTCTTTTATGCTTGTGAAGATTGGGACACAGGAATTGGTTTAGGCCTCAAACAGTTTGAGGATTTTTGAATTAGTCTCATGGTTTCTTTGATAACACAATTCCTTCAAAACCCTACATTTATGATATATTTTCTTTTAGTCAGACTCACACGCAGCAACCACCCACAAAGTCCGTTTCTAGACATAGTTCTTCTTTATAGACACAGAATGCTTTCTTTCACTCTTCCTCCCTCTGCATCTTTCTCCCAATTTAATGACAACTTCTCTGAGGCTGTTAGGCTTCAATGGGACCATCACACCCAAGTCACTATACTGAGCCAAGAAGTTTTGCTGGAAGTTTTATCTCTCTTACCTTTGTGGTTTGCAAGCAGATGGCTATCTGGACTCAAGTCTGTGCCCTTCTAATCCCCTTTTATTTCTCCTTGCAGACCAATTAATTATTTTGTAAGGCCATTTTTTCTTCTAACAATTTGCCAAATGAATTCCAGAGTGGCCACCTCTGGACTCAAGTCTGTGCCCTTCTAATCCCCTTTTATTTCTCCTTGCAGACCAATTAATTAGTTTGTAAGGCCATTTTTTCTTCTAACAATTTGCCAAATGAATTCCAGAGTGGCCACTATCCACCCACATTTTGTTTCAAACCAGTTTTTGGTTTGCTGGTTCCCACATCACTGCAAGTGAAAGTTTTATCAAAGGCTTGTCACTGTATAACTTATGTCTCATGTTTCCATTGGTGATATTCGTTCCTTCACTGCCTACCACCAAGCCACTAAGCAAATGCCACATAGTTTAAGTTTCTGTTAAATCGGCACCCACTTTCTATGGGCATGAGAAAGCAACATTAGCTGCTACAACAGACAAAACCTAAATATGGCTTAACTTAACAAGTGTTTATTTCTTACTCATCTCACAGTCCAATGTGGGTCAGGTGGCTCTCCATCTTATAGAAAGCCATCTGCAATATGAGGCCTATAGTTACCATGGAAGGGAATGAGAGACCAGAAGACCATTCTGGACATTTTTAAGAGCCAGATCTGAAAGGGGTTACATCACTTCTTCCCACATTCCATTGCCCAGGATTCAGGTATACAGTTTCATCACAACTACAAGGGATATGTACGTGTTGCAAAGGTGAAACAGGGTGGTGAACACAGAGAATTGTCTCTGACACACCATGTCTTCTTGTCATTTGGCTCCTTTTTTTGATGGTGCTCATCTTCCAGTAGCTTCTTGAGAAGGGTTACAGAGAGAGGTAAAATTTGGGGACCTCACATGTCTTAAAATGTCTTTATTCTAGCCTCACATTTATTAATCGCATGTTAATAAGATTTCTGGCTGAAAACTTTTATTTCCTTCAGAATTTTGTAGCCATTGCACCAGTACCTTCTTGTCTCCAGTGTTACTATTGAGAACTGTCTCATCATTCTGATTCTTTCGCACAGGGTGTGCTTTCAATTTTTGGATTTTTTTGTTGTTTCTTTCTCTCTCTCCCCTCCCCCTGGAAGTTTGTAGAATTTTCTCCTTGGTGCTCTAGTAGATTGAGATTTCACATGGATTGTCTCAATGTGGATCAATTTTCTCTTTTTTTGGACACTGGTCAGCTTTTCAATTTGGGAGCTCCTAACTTTCCATTGTAGGAATTTTTCTTGAAGTTATTCAGTGGATTATATTATCAATTTTTTTGTTGTTATTGTCCTTTCTTAATGCATGATATTCACATATTAGACCATCTGAACTACTTTTATAATTTTGTTTTCTGTACTATTTGTTATGTTTGCCATTTTGTTTTACTTTCTTAAGATATTTCCTCAATGTTATCTTTTTATTCTTTCTGGGTTTTGATTTTTACCATCAAGTTTTTAATTTCCAAGAGATCTTTTTTATTTTCCGAATATTTCTTTTTAAGGCAGCCTGTTCTTCATTCACAGGTGCAATCTTTTGTTAAAAAAAAAATTACGCAGACCCTGGAGGGGGGAGTGGGAATTGGATGGGACAAGAGACGTGAGAAATGGAGACAAGACAGTATTCTGATCAAGTCTCATTTATTAACCAGAAGGTCACAGCTTACATAGACAGCAGGAGGGAATCAGCAGATAAGGAAGTGAGCAGCAGATGGTTTACTGAGAAAACCGCAGGGCGGGTTGTTCTGGTAAATGGAAAATTCCAGTTATCTATGGCAAGTTGCAAAGTTACCTACACCCATAGTGCACAGGAGAGGGGAGGGACAGAAGATAACAGCAAACAAGGCTCTGAGGCCTCAAGGCAATAGCTGGGCGGGCTCTTTGGCTCCGGACAGGCAGGCAGCTGGGCTCTATGGCTCCGGACAGTGCTGGAGTTGGGGTGCCCATATGTGTGCACCTCCCACCTCTTCCCAAAGCCAATCACAGCTTTAGCAAAAGTAAGATTAATCTTGAAATTACACCCTCTGCAGTTATTTGGTATCGACTGGTACGACTATACACATGTATTTCAATTCTGCCATTACTAGGGCATATTTGTCAAGGCAGAAGAATAGACTATAACAGTTTGTTGGCTTCCTTTACAACTTGTAAATATTTAAGCATATGGCATGGCCATCTACACTCTTCCTCAGGGACTCTGCAAATATTAGAGATGGCCTGCTCCCCATCTGTATAGCTTTATACCCTTAAAAAATAATTTTACTGTAAGTTTTTAGAAGTGTTTCATGAGAGAGCAAAATTAGACATGTTTGTCTAATCCATCGTCTTGAACCAAAAGGACCCCCTGCTTTGCCCTGCACTTGTGACCTTTCCATGGTACCTGACACTTCCACAGCTGCTGTGGCTTCTTTTCTCCTTTTGGTTCTTTCTGTTTTTGTCACTGTCAGCATCACTTCTGCTCACTGTAGTATGCACAAAGGAGATTCATGAGAAATATTTATTCCTGTGTTTTTGCACAAGAACATTTCTGCAGTTTTTCCTCCCATATATATTATTTTCCATATATATATATATTTCCCCCCCCCCCACCTTGGGTCAATTCAATTTTCTTTGAAATTTTTAAGGTCCTCTAATTTCTTTTCACTGTAACTTATCATCCTGCCTTATTCATCCTTGGGTTCCATGCAATGTTTAGCATAATTCCTTGCTCATAGTAAAAACCCAAATTATATTTGTTCGACTGCACTGCATTAAATTGTAAATTCTTAAAACCTGTGCCAAGGGACATTGTTTGTATGTCACTGACATAACTTGATTATTTAGGCATGCTCATACTTGCCCTCTGCCAAATGAGTGGTTAATTGTACTTACTGGCTGTCTCAGAATTGTGCAGGATAGTCTCAAAAGTACATAATAGAGCTGAAATTCTGCCTCTGCACAGACTTCTTGTGATTCCCGGGGGTAAGGACCATCTCATCAGATAATTTCTGAAGTTCTCGAAAATTACTGTTCTCAAAATACTTTCCTCTGAATGGGTCCCTTATGTGTTACTGTTAATAGAGCTGAAATTCTGCCTCTGCACAGACTTCTTGTGATTCCCGGGGGTAAGGACCATCCCATAAGATAATTTCTGAAGTTCTCGAAAATTACTGTTCTTAAAATACTTTCCTCTGAATGGGTCCCTTATGTGTTACTGTTGTGATGGAAGTGACATCAAGGCATCCCGTGTACCTTCAGCTGTGGGCTAGTGAGGACAGAGAAGAAGCTGGCACTGTGAGAGCTAGAGGAACGGACTCGGTTTCAGAGGTTAAGAAACCCCTAACAAAAGAGAGGAGAAGCTGCAGCCAGCAGCTAAGCTACAGCCCTCAGCAGGACATGATGGATCCAGGAATGCTTTCAACCAGCATTAATACTCAGAACTGTCAGACCTCTTAGGTCAATCATGGGAAGAAGATCCCAGAGAGCCTGACAATTGGTATTCAGAAAACCAGCACTGTAATGAATCTAGGCCATCTATTGTGTGACATCAACTACTCCAGTGAGCATTTGGGGACATGTGGATGTGTCTGTTCTCCCAGAAGAATAAAAATATCTAAGAAAATTATTCAGCTGGCCAAGAAAGTGCAAGATTCTGATCCCAGCAGGGAGACTGTGGGAGCTCATCATAAATGCAGGCTGACTTCTGCCTTCAACCACCTTTGCTGTGGTTTCTGGGCTGTCTGAAAGATCTCTATTCAAAAGACTCACTTCCTCACTAAGTACATGTGTTTTGACATCCCCCTCAATCTCAGTTGCTTAAAACAAAAGCAAAAGTCCCAACACCCTGCCTGTAAAAGTAAAGATGATGTATTAATTTGGGTCAAACAGGAGACATTTGCTGTAGGAATTTTCGGCATCAGCTGAAGCCAAATCTAGGTATGAATTAGCCAACTCAGCCTTTTAAACTAAGGGTGATCTTTCAACAGGATAAGGGAAAAACAGATCTCAGTACTCATTCAAGAAATTCCACTTAAAAAAAAGTGGGGGGCAGGGAGCTTACAGGTTTTATCCTACGGTTCCTGCAAAACCAAGAACTCCCAATCAAGATTTCCTCGACCACTGTCTTCTCTGGACATATATTGCAGAAGTTTCCCCAATTGCTAACTTTTTCTACTGCTGGGAGCTGGGAACATGTTCCCCAGGCTTTTTCTTACACCATCAAAAAAAAAAAAAGTGACTCGATCTGCAAGCAATTTAAAATACTGCATTGATAATGAGAAATCTGACTAGATCCGGAGAAAAAAATGAGATGAACAAAAGCTGGATTTTAGGGGTTGGGGTTGAAATTCAGACATTACAGACCAGAATGTGGGTGTTAGGAGCGTAGCTTCCAGAAAGGTTTAGAATGCCCTCTATGCAGTAGCTCCCTCTAGCTTTAGATTACTCAACATTATATTGGGCTTTGAGCCTTGGGTTTTATTGAAAGTCCATGGCAGAGTTGGAACAAGAACCCAGGATTTCTCACTTCTGAAACC
This sequence comes from Galeopterus variegatus, assembly GCF_000696425.1. Classification (NCBI taxonomy): domain Eukaryota; kingdom Metazoa; phylum Chordata; class Mammalia; order Dermoptera; family Cynocephalidae; genus Galeopterus; species Galeopterus variegatus. Next base: position 93,910 of record NW_007726853.1, read on the forward strand.
CTGCGCATCTCTTTTCCCGCCTCTGCCAAGAGGAAGTATGACCCAAGCAACACTCTATTTTTGTGGGTTTTTATTTTTATTTTTATTGAATCAAAGCTGTATATATTTTGGGGGGTTCAACATTGAGATACGTTGATCAAATCAACATTACTAGCATATATATATTGTTATGAATAGTAATTATTTTTTATGCCCCTTGTCTAATCTCTCCCCCCTCTCCCCTCTAATTATCCTAGATTTCTTCTCTCCTTCTGAAAGAATAATGGTTACTCTGTTGATTTGTTGCCTAGATGATCTGTCCAATGCTGAGAGGTGTGTTCAGTTCCCCCAGTATTATCATACAGCAGATGCTTCTTCTGTCACTCAGGAATGGGCTTTGTGGAGACAGACATCCTCTTCTTTTCTTTGTGTCTGCTGGTGACTCTCCTGTGTCAATGCACTCCAGTGGCTGACGGACCATCTGCATGGTGGTTGTGGCATCTAGCCACTTTCACAGCAGCTATTGTTAATTGTGGTGGCTGTGGTGGACCACTCACATGGAGGTGATGTTTCTGGCATGCTCCTTTGTGCTGGCAGTGTGCCTGGGTGTGGGAGAGGGGTCCAGTCCTCTTCCCCATGCTTCGGGTCCCCAGACAGGCCCTGAGGCACTGGCACAGTTTGCCTGGTTGTGGGAGGGGGGTTCAGTCTCTGGATCCATGCCTCAGGTCCCTGGGTAGGACCCGAGGTGCTAGTGCCGTGCCTGTTTGTGGGAGGGGTGTCCAGTCCCCTCTCCATGCCTCGGGTCCCCAGGCAGGCCCTGAGACACTGGTGCTATGAGTGGTTGTGGACGGGGTTCCAGTCCCCAGCTCCACGCCTCATGTCCCCTGGTGGGCCTCAAGGCTCTGGTGGTGTGCCTGGGCCAGAACTAATTTTTTGTCCTTTGCTTACTTCTAAAATGGGGGAACTTCCTGTGGGGACCAGTACTTGAGCTGTGTGGTTGCACTAAATTGCTACTTTGCTGCTGTTTCCCTAGCAAGGGCTTTTTGTGCGGCTCAGGGTTTAATCATTGACCTTATAGTTACTTCCAGCTCGCCAGAGATTTGGTGCACCTGGGTTGTGTAGAAACTCTGATCTGGGCCTGAGTTTTTTCAACAAACTGCACTCCATGCAATTCTGCATTCCCGACCAGTCTCCTCTGAGTGGTCCTGCATTGATTGGGGGCATATCGGCTGTCCTTGCTGTGTCCCAGTGTTCTCCTGGTGGGCCTGTCTCTCCCACTGCCCATGCTCAAAATACTTCCCATGGGATGGGCCCTGCGCCGGTCCCTTGAGATGACTCACCAGCCTCTGAATGGCTCCCCTTTTTCAGCTGTTCTGGCTCCTCATTCCTGCGTGTGTCCACAGGAACCCTATTAGTGGTCTTGCTATCCTGGGGGCCACCAAGGCCCTCTTCTCCCCTGCCACCTCCAAGTAAATCCAACTGAAGGGCACAGCTGCAGCTTCTGCAGGTTCCTGCTCCATGAGCTCAGCGGCTCGAGCCTTAAAGCAGCCACAGCCTGAAACGCTTAGAGCAGTTTTTTCTTTCTATCATCGTGGTTTCTCCTGCCTTCATGAACTCTGTAGGTCTCTCCTCCTCTTCCCCTGAGCTCTAGCAGCCCCAGCTTGGCTGATGTTACATTTTTATAGATGTAAATTGGTTGATTTGTGACAGAGAGTGATGCTGGGGACTGCCTATTCCACCATCTTGACCAGAACTCGTGTTTTTTGTTTTTTGGGTTTTTTAAAATTTTTAATAGATGTCCATATGGGGCTGGCCCGGTGGCACACTGGAGAGTGCGCCGCTTGGGAGCACGGCAGCGCTCCCGTCGAGGGTTCAGATCCCATGTGGAGACCAGTTCCCGCTCACTGGCTGAGCGCGGTGCGGGTGCAACACCGAGGGTTGCGATCCCGTTGCCAGTCCCCGGTACGGGCGCAACACCGAGGGTTGTGATCCCATTACCAGTCAGTAAAAAAGAAAAAAAGGAAAAAAAAAAAATAGATGTCCATATGAATGAAGATTCTGTTTCTTTGTTTTATAGGCATTGGGATCAATGACATGTTTTTCATGATTTCTGCCTGGCAGAAGACCAGCCTCATGGATAGTATAAGACAGCAGATGTCCAGTGCCTATTCAAAGATGTCAGTGTCCATTACAATCACCACCATTACCAACATCCTGGCCTTCTATACAGGGATTATGAGCTCTTTCAGGTCTATACAATACTTTTACCTCTATATAAGAACAACCCTGCTCTTTTATTATTTTTACAACATCACCTGTTTTGGAGCATTTATAGCCTCTATAGTAAAATAGAAGTACTCTGCTTATGCTGATTGAGAAAGCCAGAGACTCCTGACCACATATGTCCCTCATTTTTAAAGTTCTGCTGTTTCCTTTTTGGTTCTGTCCCAGATGAACATGAAACTAACACCCATCTAATTGAGACAGGAGGTACTCAGTTTCCATGGGTTCAGGTTACAGGGCACACCTCTGAGTTTCAAGCCATTCCCCAAGGTTTCAGGCCCTTCCCCTAAGCACTCCCCTAGAGGAGAGTTACTGTTCCTTATTGGACCTATTTTGGGCATCAACTGGGGAGACTGAGACCACAAGGGGTGTACTTATGCAAATCCAGCAGCTGAGCATGCTCAGTAAAAGGAATTTATATGGGGCTTATTTTAAGGGCTTATGTGACCCCAGTGACCAAGCATCTCAGTGGAAGAGAGATAATCCTTTGAATGACCTTTCACTAGAGGTGCTAAAGAGCAGAGAATATTCCTGAATATGTCTGGTGCATGTGATAAGATTTGACCAATGAACATGCTCTGAAAAGAGACCACCCGAGCATGTGCAAGACTGTGTTACATAACTGGGAGCCACCCCCTTCACTGAGCATTCATTAGTTAGTGAAACTGTGGAAGCTGAATCCCAGCAGAAGGCATTGTTGCTCCCTTTCCTGAGGTCAACACATACCTCGCCAGCTTAGGTGTGTATGCTTTCCTTTTGTGTTAAACTTACTTTTAGCGGGTGGCTGCTCACTTTCTTGGGCCAGCCTGCACTCTGCACTAAACCTTAAGTGTGTATTTCTTACTTTTGTGTAAAACTTGGTGTGGCCCCTGCTCAGTCTCTGGAGCTAGGCCGCACTCTCTCTGTGGAACCTGTATCTCTTGTCTGGTATATTAAACCTGTTCTCACTTTCTACTGTGCCTGTGCTCTTGAATTCTTTCCTGCTAAGAAAGTGGGGTGGGTTGAGGCCTGCTATCCAGCCTCCCCAGACCCTACCTCTGACATCACAATGAATTTGTTTCTTTAGAGACTATTTTGGGCCTTTTCTCATGAGCACTGAGTCCAAGCTTTTTGTAGTGCTGATGTACACTTTGTACATAGTAAGCAGTATCTATGGGTATTTCCAAGTGCAGAAAGGTTTAGACCTTTGAAGTCTGACAAGTGACGATTCCTACATCAGACCACATTTTCACACAGAGGATTATTTTTCATATTGTGGTCCCAGGGTTATGGTTATCGTTACTAAAACTGTTGACTGCTGGCATGAAGATGTTAGGCAAAAACAGGAAAAATATATGGTAAATCTTGAAGAAAATGACTATGTAGTTAAAAATCTCACAGTTTTGGTTAACAGCATATGTGCAAAATATGAAAGATAATAGACAAGATCCTCATGATAAGAATAATTTTAGAAGTAGTATTTCTGGGTTTTTTAATATTTTTCCAATTTTTACTCATGATGTTAATATTTCATCATCAAATGAAATTGTTTCTTCCCAGAGCTTCATCCAGACTATTGGTGTTCTGTCAACCAATAAGAAGATGATCATGTTACTCCAATTACAAGGCATAGCTGAAGGGTGTGAAGTCCCCTAATGGTGCATAACCAGGCATTTGTATATTTTGATCAGTATGCTGCAATTTTCAAGCAACATCTTAGCATCTACAAAACAAAGGTCTGTCAAAGAACATCTCCAATAAGTCCTGGGGGACCTTAGCAGTGCCTTACTATTCTTTGGAAAATATTCTCTTGAGATATTTAACATGGAGCTGCCAGCAAACAATCAAAAATGGGGCCAATAAGTCCTGGGGGACCTTAGCAGTGCCTTACTATTCTTTGGAAAATATTCTCTTGAGACATTTAACATGGAGCTGCCAGCAAACAATCGAAAATGGGCTTCAGGCTGAGATATATGGTTAAGTAGAGCAGTTTGTGGGACCCAACCAGAACAATTAGCATAAATTATTGCTAATCTGTCATTCGTGAAGGAAGCTGTTTAGGCTTCCGTAGTTCCTGTTTGGACTTAATCATAAATCTGCTGAAGTGAACTCTGTGAAGAAAGAAAATGATCTTGGAGCCAACGAAACAAAACCTTGCCTGCTTTTGATTCTTGGTACGAATATAGATAATAAAAGAGAGCTTCTAGATTCTTCTTGGGAGTTTTAAGTGGAAGGTGCCAGAAAAGTTCCCCAAGGCATAATTGCCCTATGGCTGTCCATCTTCCTACCAGCTCAATTTGATCCCTTTGATTCTTTAAGAGGAGTCCTTCCTGTGGAGAAATCAGGCTCAGCAAGCATTTGATCAGTCACCGCAATGGAGAGAAAGGGAGCTACATGGGTCCGTGGAGAAGGGATGAAAACTACCTTGGAAAAAATACAGCCAAAGCCCAAAGCGCCTTCTCCTGGATTTGGAGAGAACAAAATAGTGTGGAATGGGTCTTCTCCACGATACTCTTGCCTTGGAAAGCATTATGCCTCTGCTCGCTCAACTACCTTGGAAAAAATACAGCCAAAGCCCAAAGCGCCTTCTCCTGGATTTGGAGAGAACAAGATAGTGTAGAATGGGTCTTCTCCACGATACTCTTGCCTTGGAAAGCATTATGCCTCTGCTCGCTCGGGTGAATTCTTGCCTACGCTTAACTATCCAGAGTGGAGATAGACATTTTGTGCCTGAAACCACCACCCACTTGGTAGATCTTCAAAATAAAGCTAATATAGCTAATAGAAGCAAGCAGGCTGCGTTAGTACATTTGGAGTGCAGAGTTTTCTCAGGTTTGTACAGGATTTAGGCAGGTATAATACAATCCGGAAATGGTTTTGTTTCCTCCCACCAATGCCTGGGATAGATTCCATCACATGTGAATCAATTTTAGCCACCAAAAAAATAGCTCCATCTTCAGAAATTAAAAATTCTAGTCCAGACCATCCTAAATCAAATCTTTAACCTTGCATCCAATTAAAATTATTTTGTCCACCCATCTCCATCTTGATTTCGGGTTTAGGAATCAGCATCTGGGGAGGAGTGGTCTGTTTCTCCCTCTTTCCTCACTCCACCCAAAGCCCGCCTCTGGGTTCTCCAGGTAAAAGAGGGATGAGAGGAAAAAGATTAAAGGAATTTTTACTCAGTTGGTGCTATTTGCAGTGCTCTCTTGGCTCTTGAGGAGCCTCTGTCTTATAAATACTGGCTTTATTTTGTGAGGGACAGTTATGGGTATCTTGAAGACCACTCGGGGTACCTCCTGTGGCACCATCTCTTAACCCAAGCAATGCTTCCCTCTGACTGAGCTCTTGTGACCCCAACCCCACCGACTCCTGCCCTTGCAGTGTAACTCTGGGGATCTGTTACCCCAGCAGATAGTCAGTCTTTCAAGACAACTTGACCCTGAATCCATTCACATACATGCCTGATGCCTTGGGGGTACATTCTTGTCCCTCCAAACAATGCAAGTGCAGCTAGCTCAGCCACTGCCTCTGCTCTTCTTGCCCTGCTACTGCGAGCTGTCCCTGCCCACCTCCCACCTTTACACTTCTCCAGGGTACACCTGTCAACCTTTCTAGTGAACTCTGCTCTTACAGCAGCCCACGGCAAGCTAATAAGTTTCTCAACCCCAGAAGACATTCAGCTAGGGAATGTGACATGTTCTCCCCTTCAAGCAGACAACCCCAAAGTCTATGAGAAGCCATCGTGGCTGTATTCCATCCTCTTTGTTTGGCTAACGAATGAGAACAAAAGTGAAGCAACAACCTGTCCTTGGCTCTTTTCTCCTCCCTAAAGGGTAGACCCACAACTGGCTTTTGTTTTGGGGGGAAACGACTACAAATTTCCTTTCAAAATAATTTACCCAATGAACTCCAATCTTCCAATTTATAAGATAGACTTGGATTATGGGTTCGAGTATTCCAAAAACAAGTCTAGTTCCTCCCGGAAAGTTCTGAATAAGTGTTGAGTTAATTTTTGCCCATTGCCCTCAGCTTTAAGGCTTTAGCTGAAGTCACAGTAAGGAGAGAATAGTCACTTTCCATATGCCATTGCACAGATTCTGCCTCTTTGTGAATGAGGTTCACCCTGACCAGGGTAGAAAAATCACAAAATGACGTGATGGAGTCCTCAGAATGGTCTCCACTTGATAATTCAACAGTGATCTCCCCATCTCTACTGAACTTTTCTTTGGCTAATGCCAAGGTGTCCTTAGTTCTGACTCTGTGCTCAGAGTGATGTGTCTAGCCCCAGCCCTATGTATTCTGACCTCTCTATAGGAGGTTGTGTTTCCTTTCCCCAAAGGAATACCAACCATTTTTCCGGGGACTTTCAGACCAATTGGGTGGGTCTTCAAGGCTTTACTTCCATAAGGCACTGGAGCATTACATTATGAAAATTGGCCACATACATACTAGAAATTGAAAATCCGTAACCAGTAGCATACATCGGCTCATTAAACACAAAATGTTTCTTCTAATCCCAGAAAGCATCATCAGAAGCAGTCAATTTAGGCATACCAAAAGATAACCCATTCACATCTTTTAAAAATGCTCTTCCTTTCCCAGTTCCATCTATCCTAAGATAGGCAGAGCCCATGTTCAAAATATTTAATAACTGGTGTATGGTACGGGCACCAACCAACCAGAACGGATACCAACAGTGAACAATCAGCAGGGAAGGGCTGGTGCACACCCATCAAATATGAACCCCAAAGAAAGGAGGAAGGAACTTAGGCCTGTGTTTAAGGCCAGAGGCTTCTTCAAGTGTCCCATGAAGGTCTACAGTTACAGCTAACTTGACCGAGCATATTATTCACGGAGGTGAAATCTTGACTCTGTAGGAAGAAAAAGCATCATGCTTATATTTTTAGATTTCTAATTTTTTTTCCTTTGGTTTTCATGTGGGTTTTTTGTTTGGATTTTTTGGGGGGGAGTGGCATTTAGGTAACATCACTCATAAATATGCATCTCCACATAGAAATTTCCATTTCTAAGCAACTTTCCTTCCAAAGGACAAACCCTTTCCACATTGCCATCCTACCATGAAGCTACTAGAAAGTTCCAAGGGAACCAACCTCTCTGAATCGGGGCTTCTCCTACATTCAGCAGGTCAAGAAGAACTACACTAGCCCTCACAAGCTATCCTCTTTACCACCCCCAGGGGATGGTGCCAGCTGTTTTATTCCCCTCCAAGTGTGATAGTCCAATTGGCATCCAAGGAAGAATCTCCCATCAAATAAAGATCAGAAATACAAATTCTATTTTAGTGGGCAAAGGCTTTGCATTTAAGTAGTCATGATTAAGACACCAGACATTTCCTGGAAATAAAAGCCCACCCGGAGGTGTTTGGGAGCCCAAAGTATCATCAACACCAGCTGGCGATTAATCTCCAGGGAAAGCACTTCTTCATGTATCTCTGTGACAGGCTAAATATACCCTAAATGCAATTTAAATATAGACATGCTATCTATGCCTCACATTCCTTGAGGCTGCCAGCCTAAGACCAGGATCAGCTCCGCGGTGCTTGGCATGACAAGGCGGCCATGGAGGCAGGGTACTGCTGCACATTTAAAAAACATGAATTTCCCTTCCCTCCTTACCCCCCAAATCCATGGGTTTCTTGAATACTTTTTACCAGAGAATTGGTATAGCAAAGTATATATAAATCAAGGCACTGATGTTAATTGTAAAACTTCAGTTATAAACTTCTCTGTTTCTGCCATAACATTTTATCACTTTGGAAGCTTTGGACTGAAATATATACTTGTATATACGTATACATTTAGTCAAAGTAACCAAATAACCCAAAAGACCAGGGACTGCCGATGGAGAGAAATGAATCGTAAGAACTGCACAGTGAAATGGCCTTGTTCATTTAATTTAGTATTTCATAGTCATCTCTGGGGTATAATAGAAACAACCTGGTCTGAGAGGGGAGCTATTGAGTCAATTAAAGAATAAGAATAATGAAACAATCATATGACAAGAGAATTGGGCATGGTTTTGATTTTTTGGAAAACACATAAGCATGTCATCTGAGGCTGAAGAAGGACATGGCCACACATGGCAAGAAACAAGAATGAAGCCAACCACCACCGAAGTCTGGCAACAGGAAAAGGAATGCCATTCCACACCTGTTTTGTTTGGACCGGTGGGTCAAATTTTATACAGACTTCAAGAACCTGATGCGGCTCCTAACAAGCTGTTTGTGACTCTATGCTTAGAAAATGTATCCAAGGTTTTATAATGCTCTGGCCCTGAGTTCCAAGCATCACACAAAACACAGTTATTATTCTTAAAATTCTCTTTTCCTCCTAAGTTGCTTATGTAGGCTAGGTAACAATATTTTGCTCTGAAGAGTTATATTTTCCTCTGGCGGAAGTTTGACTTTGGCTTTGAGATATGCCATTGATGAAGCTATAACCAGGAGCACAGATTGGATCAGAGACAGGTTTGGCCAAGCTGGGGTCCAGGATCAAGTGTCTTGGAGGAGCATGGATATAGAGGCAGATTAAAGAGCAGTCAGGGTATGAAACAAGAATTCAAAGCCTTAATACTCTTAAGGCGAAGCTCTGGGGTCATCTTGTCAGGCCAGGGCCAGAATGCAAGATACACAAAGAACAGGTAGAAATGGACTGCCTGAGTGGGGCAGCGTAGGAGGAATCAAGACAGAGGGGCAGACACTTGTGGGACCAAAGATAGGCCAGTGGCTCGTAGGAGGCGTCCTGAGTAGAGAGAGGCATACAGCAAGGGTCGGGGACATCCTGGTGTCAGATTGGATGGAGGGTTTGCCTCTGGTCCAAGTTTGATTAGGATAAATCCTGACAAGTCTTCCTTCTGCTCCTGCTCCACTCAATTATCAATCTCTACAGAAACATTAAGAATTTATTCATACACGACCATTTTCATACAGCCCAACTCTCAACCAGAAAAGCCCACAGCTTTACAGAGCCTCCGTGTAACTCATCTCCCAGTGAATCCACACACCCATGCTCTCCATGTCCCCTGTCACAGCCGGGCCTCTCTGAGGCCAGCACCTCACCCTAGTCTAGTTCCAAACCAGGCGTGGCATGAAGAAGGAGGTGCGCCTCAGTTGCTTCAGATCCCTGTTCCTGTCCCCTCAGACCCCACTGCCCATCTGTCAGGGCTTAGCTTTAGGTCCTTTGCCTGCAGACTGACAAGGGAGGGATGCCCGGGCTAAGGCACCGTGACTAGAGCCATCCTGGCTGCCATCTGGACCTCTGGGCCCCAGGAATGACCCCTGAGCTCCCAACATTCCCTGAGGGCAGTTTTCTAGCTCTTGTGTGTCCATTTGCAAGCAGAGCTCCTACACTCCAGGGTTCTCAAGCTCAGATAGTCTCTGTGTGCCCCAGGTCCCAGAACTGAGTTCCTGCCTTATACACTTAGTTCCAAGGTCCTGGTCTGATTCTCCAGATTGCCTGCTCTGATTTTCCAGTCCCCCAGAGGACAGAAGCCCTGACCCCTAACCACGTAGTTCGGGGATGTACAGTCCAGCAGTGCGTGCCCTCTCCTGAGAAGCTGAGCTCCACTCCCTTCTGCCTGCACTCCCTCGAGCCAGATCAAGATCAAGATCCAGAGCAGAAACCCCCTCTTCTGGATGCCTTTCCTCACTCTCCCCACTGGAAGCCTTTTTAAATTCTTAATCAATGAACACTGACAACATGTTGCACTTAACCATGAGTGCAGACAGGTTTTGGTGTATTTTGGTGTGTCTCAGAGCCTCATGATGGTAGACAGATAAATAATCAGTGGACTCAGTTTAGGAGAGCCTGTTCCACTTCGGGGAGATTTGGAAGGGCTGAAGTATGGGAACCCTCCCTTCATCCTGGATTTTCCAGAACAGTCCTGATTTCAAATATTCAGTCCTGTTGTACAACCAAATGAAAGCCAGCACTTTCACATCCAAACTGTATCTCCTGACCATCTCGCACATATAGGAGTCCATGCACTCAGATTTAGAGGGTTGGGACAAATCCGGTGCCCACTGATCGATCCTGGTAGATATGTCCTCTGAGACGGGGGGCTTTTTATAGCTAGAGCTGCACATTCTGTATAAAGCCCTTCACTAGATAGATCAGAAAGGAGATTCTCAAGCTTTTCTGAGAATCCTCAGAGTATGTAGAAAACTCCCACCCCAGCAGAAGGATCTAGAGAGTATGCACACCAGCAGGAGGTGGGCAGAGGATGTAAGCCGTGAGGCATAACTTATCCCAAAGAAAAGGAAGCTGAAGGGGACTTTGAACTTGGAAAGCTGCGATCACTGACGACCTACGTAGGGCTGCCTTCTAGGGCCACTAAGAGCCTCTTTTTGATCAATTGGGATCAAATTATTTCAAGTGTGAAGTACTAAACTGTCTAATAGGGAGTCTCTGAATTAGCTCCCCAGACACACAGGACACTGAGAGCACCATGTAGAAGGATGAGACTGCCCTGGCTCTTCCTTTGCTGACCAGTCACCAAAGCCCTTGATCTTGGCAATATCTGTGTTATCGCCTCTCATCCTTCTGAGTCATGAATTTTATCATTCTGGGTCTGAGCATAACCTTGATTTTTGGAAGTGCTCCTCTTTTTTTTTTTTTTTCTATTTATTTACTTTTAAGTGCAACATAATTGATTGCACATATCTGTGGGGTACCATGTTGAATATCAATATCTGTGTGCAATACATGATCCTCAAATCAGGATAATTGCTATATTTATCATTGTACAATATAATCATTTTTTGTGGCCCTTTACCAATTTCTTGCTACCCCTTCCCCCTTTCCCACCTCTGCTGGCCTCAGTTCCATTCTCTTCCTTGGAAAGTTCAATGAATTATTGTGATTGTTGTATCTTTCTTCCTCTTTTTGCTTTTAGTTCTTTGGGGTTTTTTATTCTATCAATATACAACGTAGTTGACTTTCGTGTCCCTTTACCGATTCCTCCTTCCCTCCAGCCTCTCCCCCCTCCCACCCACCAACATCATATCATTCACTTGTCTTAGCTTTGTGGTCCTCCCTGATGGGCTCAGCAGCCACAGGGCCCAGTAAGAGATGCTCCTCCTTCTGCCCAGTTTTGTTGTTCACTTTGCTGTTAAGGTCACACCACCCCCCGCCACCTAGTCTGAGAAGGAATCCTCCAGCCCCTCTCATCACACAGCTACCAGATCTCTCAACCCCAGCATTCAATAGGGATCATAGTTTTTGAGGAGCTGTTAAAAGCATCTATCCATCCATTGTCCTTCGGGTACAGACAGGGGACAGATGGCACATGTTATGAAAAAAAAAAAGCAGAATCTTGCGACATGTCCTACAAACAACAAACCTGGTCTTCCCACAGCTCGGCTTTTCACACAACTCACTGCACTTCTCCACCTGCAACATCCCTTCTGAGATCGGCTCAGTCATATCCCTGTATTCCCATCAACACTTTGGCAACCTTAAGGGGTCCTAAATAATCTCTGGTGTGCAAAAATAAATAAATAAAAGTCAAAGGCAGTGGTTCTCACATCAGGACCTCTGAGTGGGCATCAAGGGGTCCACAAACACACTGAAATTATATGCCATGTTTTTCTTTTTTTTTTTT
>NW_007726853.1:106234-108224 GCF_000696425.1 Galeopterus variegatus
TTTTTTTTTTTTCTTGCAAAAATGGTCTATAGCTTCCATCAGCTCCATAGAAATCCATGACCCAAGTGATGTTATGCTCCACTGCTTAAGGTATATTCCAGTCAAGCAGGAGTGATCCTCTGGCTTTCCATGGAAAATGGGAAATAAACCATTTTCATGTGCCAAAACTGGAAAACCACTGCCAGGAGCCTTTTGAGGTGAACAAGGCCATAACCCCATAGCCTTCCAGTTCTGTCGATCTCCCTTGACTGGGATGTATCCCTCCCTGGGTCCTGCCGTACCTGGTTTACCTAGTCCCGGGCTCACTGCCCACACATTCTGTTGACTCAGCTTAGGGTCCCAGAGTTCATCACTGGGGAAGCATCTGTCTCCATGAGCACTATGGCCAACTTTGGTACCTAGTTCCTCTAGGAGGGGCATAGGCAGAAGAGTGGATTCTGGGTGTCCCCTTTCCCACCTCCAGCACACTCTTCCATCAGGGGTTCCAGGAGTGGCCTGTTGTGATCAGGGGGAAGGAGGGTATCCCATAGGTTGGGGGGATGTTTACCCTGTCCCCGAGCATTTAAACACAGCCATTTGTACCTATGCGTTCCTCTGCAGAGTACATATAGAAGACCACTGCATACGAGAGTACCCCGCTAGTGGATTCATCCACGACTACCCTCTTGCTTCTTCCTGCTAAGGCCTAATTGACTAAACATTTTCCCCTTCTTCCTGTGGCTCTTGATCTCATGCAGGGACACATTTGAATCACCTTCTCTAGATTAACAACTCATTCAACTCCTGCTTTGCATATTCCCTCAGTTCAGGCCCTTGTAAAGAATACTCTGTTCAACACTTCAACCATAGGGAGCTTCTCCACCCAGTCCAGGAAGACTCCCTCACTTTCCACTTCCTACCTCCTCAGACCTGCCTGTGAATGTCCCTGGAAGAGTTGTCCTATTTATTTAAGTTTTTCACATACTAGGTCTCTTTAGGGTGAAAGAAGGGCATTTCAAGCATCACTCCAGGCAATAAATGTGCCCACATTTTGCTATTTGAAATTTCTAAAGGCAAAGACACCAAGTAGTGTGTTGAAGCATTATTTTCCCCTTTGCCATGATGGAAGGTGGGACCTGGCCCTCCTGGGGTGGATGTTCAGGTGCCTCCTTTCATCCTGAGTGACAGGATATCTAGGGAAGGACTTGCTCTTCCCTGAATAGCCAGACTTCGCACCTGATAATCATTTCTTTCCCAGATGGCCTTAGAAGCTCAGGATGGCTGGCAGGATACTCATAGAGAGATGTTTTCTGGTCGTGTAGCACTGTCCCACATGACTGCCTGCCCCTTCCCACAGAGCAAGGAAGACCCTGGGAGTGCTGGCTGTGGTTCTGATCTGCAAATTCCCTTGAGGTAAGACACAGTCCTTCTTTCCTTCCTTGGGAGCCAATCAAGACAAGGTCCATGTGGATGGGAGTTTTCAGGTTAACTAGCAAGTATTGTTGGTAATTGGACAGGAAAATAACCTTTCTATATAAGTTCCTCTTGGCCCTCCATTGAAGGATCCACCCACTCCGTGGAGTGATGATGTTGGTTCCTGACTGCCCCGTTTCCCCAGGGAGGCCAATATCTGACAAGGGGAGGGCAGCACGGACTATATCATAGGCTGCTTTCAGCACCCCCATCTCTGCCACTCCTCTCTGGATGGCACCTTGTGGCTCAATTCTCTTCCCCTCCTTTTCAGTCAAAATCCAAGTACAGAGTCAGGGAAGTTTGCGAAGGAAATGAGGCAAATGCGAATGCTAGGAAAGGGATGGGAGAGTGTAGGAGATTACTTATTCTAACTCTTTACTCCACTGCTAGAAACACTGGCACTCTTTGGGCTTTTATAGAATGAAAGTGACAAAGATATATGCTAATCAAGGCTGCAGACCTTTAGACCAGGAGGCCGACATTGATCATCTTTCACTCAACAAGAGAGACACGCAAAACCTGCTTTGTTGTTTTATCA